>NC_053024.1:503098051-503177765 GCF_003073215.2 Triticum urartu
AGGATCAAGATGATGAACGCGACTACATCATCGAAAATCACTTCTTCATCGCCCAACTAGCTCTCCATCAAGAAAGTGAAGCTTTGAGTAATCGCATCGAGCAACTCGCCATCGACCTACGCTAATCAGAAGCAAGAAACCGGGACTATCTTGACGCCAAGCTCAACACTCAAATGGAGGAATTTTGCAACATGATCGTGAGTCGCGCATCCTCCACCACATCTTCTCCAAGACAATGACATTCAAGTAGACACTCTTCGACGTACTCTCCTTCGGAGACAAGTCCTCCTCGAGCTCGTTCTCATCGACGCAACGACACTCAAGATCACCAAGCTCAAGAAAATCCATTCCATGCCAATGGTTTGCAAGACCGAGTCCGAGCAGGTGAAAGAGTGAGACGCCAAGAACAAGATGTCGCAGACCAAGAGCAACCTCCACAACCACAACGTCAAGCATCTCAAGACGGCGACGCAATCCGACAAGAACAAAGAAGTCATGATGAACAAGCCCTAGAAGCACAACGCACACTCCACGAGGCCACTAGAGCCATCGCTGGACGCAACCGTCAAGTGCGTGAACAAGAAGAGGCACTTCACCAAGCACGACAAGAAGAAGCCGCTTGATACATCTCCGTCGTATCTACTTCTCCTAATGCTTTTGCTGTTGTTTTGGACTCTAATTTGCATGATTTGAATGAAACTAACCCGGACTGGCACTGTTTTCAGTAGAACTACCATCGTGTTGTTTTTGTGCAGAAATAAACGTTGTTGGAATTGGACGAAACTTTTTGGAGAATTATTTTGGAATAAATGAAAATTACTAGAACCAAGACCCACTAGAGGGGGCCCACCTTCCCACTAGGCACCAGGGCGCCCCCTGACGATGACATGTACCTAGGGTAGGGTCCTAGACCTGACCTATATGCCCTACCAAAGGACACTACACGAGAGGCCAAAGCCTACAAGGTAGAAAGAAGATACCGACTGGAATTATCACAGAGTGCAATCCCCTCGGCAGAAGAACCACTCGGATACCCCAATTCCACTCTACCGTCGTTATTCACTCGGAGTACAAGAATTCACTCGAAGGACAGAAGGCCTAGAGCCGCATCTAGATGGCAACAGTCAGACATTCACCCCGTCACCTTAAAGATCATTAAACATGGGCGTTACCAGTAACGTTCATGACTTTATTCTCCCATTGAACCCTTGCGTAACTGAGGACTGCGAGGGGTCGGCGTACTCTATATAAGCCACCCTCGCCTCTTGCACAAGGGTTCACACCCCCTGTAACTCAACACTCCAATCAACAAAGCCTCCGAGGCATCGAGACGTAGGGCTGTTACCTCCTCCGAGAGGGGCCTGAACTCGTAAATCCGAGTGTACAACCTCGTCGTAGCTAGACTCTGCCCTCTTCTACGTACCCCTATCTCTACTGTCAGATTTGTTCCCACGACACCCCCCTCTAGCACGCCCTGGTGGGTAGTGGGGCCCACGAGGCTCCACTGACCTTATTTTGGATACTATAAATTCCTATTTCCTGAGAACAAATAGGAGAGGAAGTTTCATCGCGTTTTACGATATGGAGCCGCCACCACCTCATGTTCTTCAACGGGAGGCCAGATCTAGAGTCCGTTCAGGGCTCTAGAGAGGGGGATCTTCCGTGTTTGTCATCATCAACCATCCTCCATCACCAATTTTATGATGCTCACTGCCGGGAGTGGATAATTCCTTCGCAGGCTTGCTAGACAGTGATGGGTTGGATGAGATTCACCATGTAATCGAGTTAGTTTTGTTAGGGCTTGACCCCTAGTATTGTCACGCCCAATATGCGATCCTATCCGAGAGGAACTCAAAGGTCCCACCAAGGATAGAAGCACATATTGACGATGCTTTTGCAAGGTGGATATCATTACATTGTACCATATACAACACAAATGGGGATTCATACAAAGGCATACAATTGCCACATGGATACATCAAACATCATACAGAAGAGTAGCATCCGACTATAGATGAAATCAAACGAAAAACACAAACGACATCCACCCTGCTAGCCCAGGCTGCAGACCAGGAACCTATCCCTTGAACAAAGAAGAAAAACTCCAAAACAAGCAAGCATCGCTCTCACATCATATCATCACATTACCAGTACCTGCAACTGTTGTTGTAGTAATCTATGAGCCATGAGGACTCAGCAATCCCATTACCATGGGTATCAAGACTAGCAAAGCTTAATGGGTATGGAATGGTTAAGTGGTGAGGTTGCAGCAAGCACTAAGCATTGTATGGTGGATATACCTTACGAGTACAAGAGTAAGAAGAGTTACTACGCATAACTGCCGCGACCTAGTAATGATCAATAAGTGATCCTGAACTACTTGCGATTCAAACATAACCCCACCGTGTTCTCTTCCCTAACTCCCTCGAAAAGAGACGATCACGGTTACGCATGCGGTTGGTGTATTTTATTTCGGATCTAGTGTCAAGTTCTCTACAATGGGTATTATTAAATTCCAAGTCACCACATAACCGCAGGCATGTCTTTCGAAAAGATTTAACCCTGCAGGGGTGCTCCAAGTGGTCCATTATAAATTACCACGCGCATCCGATGGAACATCCTCACACCATTAAGAACACGATGCTTACGATAAGGAATTCCAGTGGACAAGCCACTCAGCAAAGGCAAAACTAAACCAGCAAGACCACCTGGTGTGTCGTCAACCCGATAGGAGCTGCGCATATCTCGTTCTCAGGATAACACCGTCTATGCGAAGTGGACGATAGCAAAAATACCATCCTATTGCCCCGAGGCAGCACCGCCAACTACTAGGTAGGTGGACCAACACTCATGAGGAGCACTGGCCCGGTTTGTTGATTAATTATCCACGAGGTCCGGGAAGCCCCTATGCAAGTTTTAGTTGTTATTAGGTAAATTAAAACCAAGTTGGGCCTTGCTAGAAGAGTTTAAAACCTAAGAGAATGGACAGGGGGTTCCCATACACCCACATGTGTTAGGATCACTCATCAAGGAACATAACACCGGTATGACAGAAACTAGGGCGGCATGAGTGGAACAAAACACCAAGCAAAAGGACGAGCCTTCCACCCATTACCAAGTACATATATGCATCAATTAAATAAGAGATATTGTGATATCCCATGATATCCATGTCCCAACACTACAAAAAAAAGACACATCCGTGACATTTTGGCCCGAACGAATTTTTTTCCTGTCATGGTTATGACACTTCAATGACGATAATTGTGACAAAACCACGTATCATCATAGATGTGGTGGGCTCTTACTTCTTTGACAAAAGATCATGACAGAAAATGGGATTTTCATCCTAGGCGGGCTGGATACGCACCTGCATGACATTCTTTGGGTCGTCCATGATAGAAAAAATCATGGTAGAAGCGAGGGCGAGGAAAATTTTGAGGAGTTCCTGGTTACGGCGGGTGGTCGGGACCGAGCGATGCACTGTGGTTTGCGTGTTTCTCTCGTGTATGCACTATGTGCGAGGCGTTGGCTAACTGAACTCGAGCGACCGCACACTAACTATGTTACTGAACCCGAGTGATCGGTCCCTTGGCTGTTAACTATGTTACTGAACCCGAGTGATCGGTCCCTTGGCTGTTAACTGAACCTGAGCGATTCATTCACTGCTGACTGAACCCGAGCGATTCCTTCGCTGCTGCTGCTAACTAAACCCGAGTAATCGATCACCGATGCTGCTTACTGAAGCCGATCGAGCCCCTGTGTGAGACGTAGCTAGCCGGTGTTGGGTTGCCTCTCGATGAATAGTGACCGTTGCTACCGTGCGCGTGGTACGTAGAACGAGTCGAGATGTGGTGAGTCGAGCCGGTTGGTTGGCTGTGGATGAACAGTTCCCGGTGGGGGTTGGATGAACAAGACCCCGTGGTAGTAGTCCGTTGCCGCTCGGATGAACAGGACCCCGAGGAGGCCGCCACACCCCAGCCGCTTGGGGGTGGATGAGCAGGACCCCATGGAGGCTCTATGAATAGTAGCCGGTGGAGGTTGGATGAACAATAGCCCATGGATGAACAGTAGCTGGTGGAGGCTGAGGAATTCGACGGTGGATGAACAGTAGTCCGTGGAGGCTGGAGCGAGGCAGTAGACGGTGGATGAACAGGACCCCGTTTCGACCGTAGGCGCTCCAGCACAAGTCCGTTTCCTCCGTTTTGCGGTATGCCACACCCCTCCCGATCAAAAGGACCCCGTTTCGACCGTAGGCACTCGAATAGAAGTCCGTTTCCTCCATTTTGCGGTATGCCAGACCCTTCTCGATGAACAGGACCCCGTTTTGACCATACGTGCTCGAACAGAAGGACGTTTCCTCCATTCTGTGATACGCCAGACCTCGTTTCGGCTGTTCCGTCCAAGCCGGTTGGCTCCTGATGAACACGACGGATTCCGACCCAATCGGTAGCCTCCCGATGAACACGGCGCTGTTTCCTCCATTGCGACCCAGCCAGTTGGCTGCCGATGAACAGGACGACGTCGCTGTACATGTTCGAGACCCCGCCCGTATGTACGTAAGTAGCCATATTTACTTTCTTGCATCGTGGTTGTACGTATGTGTACACGATATAGACGGGACTGCGTGACATGTTACGTCCGTGCCTCTACTACAACAGGTTTCGCTCCTTACTCGACCACTGTTCATCACTACAGAGAGACGATCAACCAATATGTACGTACATGTTCGCGACCAGACAGACAACGCTACGTACGCTTCAACCGGGTGGGTCCCAGCTGTTAGGGAGGATAAGGACACACTTCCTTGCATGCGAAGATATAGCTGGTGGGTCCCAGTTGTTAGGGGGAGGAATCATTTTTATTTTGCAAGTAATAAGAAGGCACTTCCTTGTGCTCGAAGATGTAGCTGGTGGGTTGAGCTGTCAGCCTCACCGCCTAAAGTCCTCTTCCGATGGCTGTCCTTCATTGATCACGTTGACCATGCCGCGTCGAGACCACCAAGGCGGTGGACGACGGCGAGGCCTAGGAAGGGAACAACGTGGAGCTGGGGAAGACGCGGCAGTGGATGCCCACATGGAGGGAATTATGTGCGTTGACTGCTTCGGCTGCGGTGTGAGGCTGCCATCGCCGGAGAATAACATGAGGTGTGGGTGAGTATAGTGGGATGGCATGGCCAATGGTGGCAGCACAACTGGACACGGAAGGCAGGAGCAGGCGGCACGGCCGGCGCTGGTTTGGGCGGCTGGAGCAAGAAGACCAGAGGTTGAAGAAGCACGACGGCCGTTGGATGGACATCGTACGATCACTACAGCTAGAATCGTTTATATTGACTAAGTTGACAAACCCCTTGGTACACGTCAACTTAGTAGGCCCATAGGTCAGCCTCCGAAACGGTGCACTGATAACCCACAAGTATAGGGGATTGCAACAGCTTTCGAGGGTAGAGTATTTAACCCAAATTTATTGATTCGACACAAGGGCAGCCAAAGAATATTCTCAAGTATTAGCAGCTGAGTTGTCAATTCAACCACACCTGGAAACTTAATATCTGCAGCAAAGTGTTTAGTAGCAAAGTAATATGATAGTAGCGGTAACGGTAACAAAAGAGTAATGAAAGCAAAAGTAATATTTTTGGTGTTTTGTAGTGATTGTAATAGTAACAACGGGAAAGTAAATAAGCGTAAACCAGTATATGGAAAGCTCGTAGGCATTGGATCGGTGATGGATAATTATGCCGGATGCGGTTCATCATGTAACAGTCATAACATAGGGTGACAAAGAACTAGCTCCAATTCATCAATGTAATGTAGGCATGTATTCCGAATATAGTCATACATGCTTATGGAAAAGAACTTGCATGACATATTTTGTCCTACCCTCCCGTGGCAGCGGGGTCCTAATGGAAACTAAGGGATATTAAGGCCTCCTTTTAATAGAGAACCGGAACAAAGCATTAGCACATAGTGAATACATGAACTCCTCAAACTATGGTCATCACCGGGAGTGGTCCCGATTATTGTCACTTCGGGGTTGCCGGATCATAACACATAGTAGGTGACTATAGACTTGCAAGATAGGATCAAGAACTCACATATATTCATGAAAACATAATAGGTTTAGATCTGAAATCATGGCACTCGGGCCCTAGTGACAAGCATTAAGCATAGCAAAGTCATAGCAACATCAATCTCATAACATAGTGGATACTAGGGATCAAACCCTAACAAAACTAACTCGATTACATGATAGATCTCATCCAACACATCACCGTCCAGCAAGCCTACGATGGAATTACTCACGCACGGCGGTGAGCATCATGAAATTGGTGATGGAGGATGGTTGATGATGACGACGGCGATGAATCCCCCTCTTCGGAGCCCCGAACGGACTCCAGATCAGCCCTCCCGAGAGGTTTTAGGGCTTGGTAGCGGCTCCGTATCGTAAAATGCGATGATTTCTTCTCCTCTATTTTTTTCTCCCCGAAAGCAAATATATAGAGTTGGAGTTGGCGTCGGAGGAGCTCCAGGGGGCCCACGAGGTAGGGGGGCACGCCCTAGGGGGGGGCACGCCCCCCACCCTTGTGGATAGGGTGTGGCCCCCCTGGTCTTCATCTTTGGCAAGGATTTTTTATTATTTTTAACTTGATGTTCCGTGGAGTTTCAGGTCATTTTGAGAACTTTTGTTTTCTGCACATAAAACAACATCATGGCAATTCTGCTGAAAACAACGTCAGTCCGGGTTAGTTCCATTCAAATCATACAAGTTAGAGTCCAAAACAAGGGTAAAAGTGTTTGGAAAAGTAGATACGACGGAGACGTATAAACTCCCCCAAGCTTAAACCTTTGTTTGTCCTCAAGAAATTCAGTTGACAAACTGAAAGTGATAAAGAAAAACTTTTACAAACTCTGTTTGCTCTTGTTGTTGTAAATATGTCAAGCCAGCATTCAAGTTTTCAGCAAAGATCATGACTAACCACATTTGCAATAATTCTCAGGTCTCATGTTTACTCATATCAATAGCATAATCAACTAGCGAGCCATAATAATAAATCTCGGATGACAACACTTTCTCAAAACAATCATAATATAATATAATAGGATGGTATCTCGCTAGCCCTTTCTGAGATCACAAAACATAAATGTAGACCACCTTTAAAGATCAAGGACTGACTAGACATTGTAATTCATGGTAAAAGAGATCCAGTCATAGTCATACCCAGTATAAATTAACAACAATGGAAGCAAATGACAGCTGTGCTCTCCAGCTAGTGCTTTTTAATAAGAGGGTAATGACTCAACATAAAAGTAAATAGATAGGCCCTTCGCAGAGGGAAGCAGGGATTTGTAGAGGTGCCAGAGCTCGGTTTTGGAATAGAGATAAATAATATTTTGAGCGGTATACTTTCATTGTCAACATAACAACTAAGAGATGGCGATATCTTTCATGCCACACACATTATAGGCGGTTCCCAAACAGAATGGTAAAGTTTATACCCCCCCCCCTCCACCAACAATCATCAATCCATGGCTTGCTCGAAACAACGAGTGCCTCCAACTAACATCAAGTCCCAGGGGGAGTTTTGTTTGCAATTAATTTTGATGTAGTTTGCATAAAGCATGGGACTGGGCATCCCGGTGACCAGCCATTTTCTCGTGAGTGAGGAGCGGAGTCCACTCCTCTTGAGAATAACCCGTCTAACATGGAAGATAAGGGCAGCCCTAGTTGATACATGAGCTATTCGAGCATACAAAACGGAATGTTTATTTGAAGGTTTAGAGTTTGGCACATACAAATTTACTTGTAATGGCAGGTAGATACCGCATATAGGAAGGTATAGTGGACTCATCTAGAATAACTTTGGGGTTTAAAGGATTGGATGCACAAGCAGTATTCCCGCTTAGTACAAGTGAAGGCTAGCAAAAGACTGGGAAGCGACCAACTAGAGAGCGACAACAGCCATGAACATGCATTAAAATTAATAAACATTGGATGCAGGCATGAGTAGGATATAATCCACCATAAAGATAAATATCGTGAAGGCTATGTTGATTTGTTTCAACTACATGCGTGAACATGTGCCAAGTCAAGTCACTTAAATCATTCAAAGGAGGATACCACCCCACTATACCACATCATAACCATTTAATAGCATGTTGGCACGCAAGGTAAACCATTATAACTCATAGCTAATCAAGCATGACATAAGCAACTATGATCTCTAATTGTCATTGCAAACATGTTTATTCATAATAAGCTGAATCAAGAACGAGGAACTCATCATATTTACAAAAACAAAAGAGGTCGAGTTCATACCAGTTTTTCTCATCTCAGTCAGTCCATCATATATCATCATAATTGCCTTTCACTTACACGACCGAACGAAGTGAATAATAATAAGAGTGCATGTGCATTGGACTAAGCTGGAATCTGCGAGCATTCAATAAACAAGAGAAGACAAGGCATTATGGGCTCTGGGTTAAATCAACAATAATGCATATAAGAGCCACTTCGACAATTTAATCATGGTCTTCTCCTATCGACCCCCAAAGAAAAGAAATAAAAACTATTTACACGGGAAAGCTCCCAACAAGCAAAAGAAGAACGGGAAATATTTTTGGGTTTTCTTTTTTAATTATTACTACTACAGCAGGAAAAGTAAACTACTACTAATTTTTTTTGGTTTTTCTTAAGGTTTAACAAACACACAAGAAGAAAGCAAGAAAAAGAAAATAAACTAGCATGGATATTATAGTGAAAGAGTATGAGCACCGACATCTAGCAATGAGTGTGTGTGAACATAAATGTAATGTCGGTGAGAAATACGTACCCCCCAAGCTTAGGCTTTTGGACTAAGTTGGTTTATTGCCAGGGATAGCCTGGCCGATACCCGTAGGTGTAGCTGGGGTCGTACTATGATGCAGCGGCTATCTCCTTCTGAGCTGCAGCATGGCGTCGGGCTGCCTCCGCCCTCCGCTCGTACTCATCTGCCTCCTCTCTGGTGATGGTATATCTTCCTTTTGTCTGAGAATCAAAGAAGGCAGGAGCAGGAAGAGTAATACGGACAACATGCCGTTTGTTAAAGATTAGTCGATACTGGAGAGGTGATTCAGTCCTCTCGACAAACTGGTGGGAGACCATAGAATCAAAATCTAAATAAGTAGGGGGCAACTCCATATCACCCTCACGAACGTCCACCTCAAGAAACTTAGCTACGCGGGTTGCATAAATTCCTCCAAAGAAATCTCCATTATATCTATTATGATGCAACCTACGTGTTACAATGGCTCCCATATGATAAGATTGGTCTCTTAACACAGCACTCCTGCGAATGCTAAGGTCAGGGACACACATGTGACATGCTTCATCCTTAGCATTTATGCACCTACCTATGAAGAGATAAAAATAATGTATAGCAGGAAAATGAATGCTCCCTATGGTAGCTTGCGTTATATCTCTAGATTCCCCTACAGTTATACTCGCAAGAAAGTTTCTAAATTCAGATTTACGGGGATCAACAGTACTACCCCATTGTGGAAGTTTGCAGGCAAAAGTAAAATCCTCTAAGTCCATGGTATAGGATTTATCATAAAGATCAAACATGACTGAAGGAGAATTATGCGAAGATGAAAACTCAAACCTCCTCACAAATGAACTTGTGAGATCATGATACTGTGGGCATTTGTCTGCCTCAAAGTCCACAAGATCGGCGTTGCACAAATATGCGTTAAATTCCTCTTTGATTCCCGCTCGATCCATAAAATTTTCCGACGGCCATTCACAGGGCCGCACTCGAGCGTCCCTTGGGGGCTCCTCATCAACATCACGCATTGCAAGCCTAGGGCCTTGCTTCCTTGAAGAACCACCTTGGAACATCTTCCTAAGCATATTGTTTTTCTCTGAAAAATTTCTGAAATTTTTAGTAACTTCAAACAAAAGTGAGCCAAGATCAACAAAATTGATAGCAAGTACTCCTACAAGTGCCTAGAGCCTATATCAAGCATTAGAACTACTTGGAACCATATAAATTTGGCATGCAAGCTCAAGAACATGGTCACCTATGCAGCACAAATTTGCAAAGAATAAAGCACTAGAACAAAAACTAATTGGACCAATGGAGGAGTCACATACCAAGGAACAATCTCCCCAAGTAGTTTTGCGAGAGGTGCTTTGAGCAAGGAGATCAAAAATCACAGCAAGGTGAGCTAGAAGTCGTGCTTGAGCTGGTTATTCGTGTTTGCGGGAGGAAGAAGAAGAGGATGGGTGCAGGAATAAGTGGAGGAGGGCCACCGTGGGCCCATGAGGCAGGGGGCGCGCCCTCCACCCTCGTGGCCAGGTGGCAGCTCCCCCCGCGGTGATTTCAGTACCATAAATCCTCAAATAATACCGAAAAAATCATATTAAATTGGCATGGCATTTGGAGGACTTCTATTTTCGGGATATTTTTATATTGCACGGATAAGTCAGGAAATAGGCAGAAAAATACTATTTTTACTTTATTTCAACTAAATAACAGAAAGTATAAAGAGGGTACAGAAGGTTGTGCCTTCTAGTTTCATCCATCTCATGCTCATCAAAAGGAATCCACTAACAAGGTTGATCAGGTCTTGTTAACAAACTCATTCCGATTAACATGGAACCAGAGAAATTTCGAATAACACTATGTTACCTCAACGGGGATATGCATATCCCCAATAATAAGTATATCATATTTCTTCTTGATAGTAGGAAGAGGAAATTCAAAACCTCCAAATATAATCGATGGAATTTTTCCAATAGAGTTGATACTATGAACTTGAGGTTGTTTCCTCCGAAAGTGTACCGTATGCTCATTTCCATTAATATGAAAAGTGACATTGCCTTTGTTGCAATCAATAACAGCACCTTTACTACCTGTGTCGGGTTATCGGGATCAGGAGGTTCTTCAATAGGTAATGGATCAAGATCATATGTTTCTTCAACAGGCGGTAAATTAAGACCATGCATTTCTTCAATAGGAGGTAAATTCTTAACATCTTCAGCTTTAATACCTTTTTCTTTCATAGATTTCTTTGCCTCTTGCATATCTTCGGGACTAAGAAATAGAACACCTCTCTTCTTCAGAGTTGGTTTAGGAATAGGCTCATTAATTGGAGCAGGAGCTAGGTCAGGAGCTGGCTCAGGAGGTGCCCAATTATTTTCATTTGTCAACATATTATTCAATAGAATTTCAGCTTCATCCGGTGTTCTTTCCCTGAAAAGAGAACCAGCACAACTATGCAGGTAATCTCTGAAAGCATCGGTTAGTCCATTATAAAAGATATCAAGTATTTCATTTTTCTTAAGAGGATGATCAGGCAAAGCATTAAGTAACTTGAGAAGCCTCCCCCAAGCTTGTGGGAGACTCTCCTCTTCAATTTGCACAAAGTTGTATATTTCCTTTAAAGCATCTTATTTCTTATGAGCAGGGAAATATTTAGCAGAGAAGTAATAAATCATATCCTGGGGACTACGCACACAACCAGGATCAAGAGAATTAAACCATATCTTAGCATGACCCTTTAATGAAAATGGAAATATTTTAAGGATATAAAAATAGTGAGATCTCTCATCATTAGTGAACAGGGTGGCTATATCATTTAATTTAGTAAGATGTGCCACGACAGTTTCCGATTCATAGCCATGAAAAGGATCAGAATCAACCAAAGTAATTATATCAGGATCAACAGAGAATTCATAATCCTTATGGGGAACACAAATAGGTGAAGTAGCAAAAGCAGGGTGAGGCCTCATTTTATCTCTAAGAGATTCTTTGTTCCATTTAATTAATAGCCTCTTAAGTTCACGACTATCTCTGCAAGCTAAAATAGCGGCAGAAGATTTCATATCAAAAACATAACCTTCAGGAATAATAGGCCTATCTTCATCATCACTTTCATCAATATAATCAGATTCAATAATTTCTTTCTCTCTAGCCCTAGCAATTTGTTCATCGAGAAATTCACTAAGAGGCACAGTAGTATCAGGCATAGAAGTAGTTTCATCATAAGTATCATGCATAGCAGAAGTGGCATCATCAATAACATGCGACATATCAGAACGAATAGCAGAAGCAGGTTGAGGTGTCGCAAGCTTACTCATAACAGAAGGTGAATCAAGTGCAGAGCTAGATGGCAGTTCCTTACCTCCCCTCATAGTTGAGGGATAAATTTTTGTTTTCTCGTCTTTCAAGTTCTTCATAGTGTCCAACAGATATAAATCCCAAGTGACTCAAAGAATAGAGCTATGCTCCCCGACAACGGTGCCAGAAATTAGTCTTGATAACCCACAAGTATAGGGGATCGCAACAGCTTTCGAGGGTAGAGTATTCAACCCAAATTTATTGATTTGACACAAGGGGAGCCAAAGAATATTCTCAAGTATTAGCAGCTGAGTTGTCAATTCAACCACACCTGGAAACTTAATATCTGCAGCAAAGTGTTTAGTAGCAAAGTAATATGATAGTAGCGGTAACGGTAACAAAAGAGTAATGAAAGCAAAAGTAATATTTTTGGTGTTTTGTAGTGATTGTAACAGTAACAACGGGAAAGTAAATAAGCGTAAACCAGTATATGGAAAGCTCGTAGGCATTGGATCGGTGATGGATAATTATGCCGGACGCGGTTCATCATGTAAAGGTCATAACATAGGGTGACAAAGAACTAGCTCCAATTCATCAATGTAATGTAGGCATGTATTCCGAATATAGTCTACGTGCTTATGGAAAAGAACTTGCATGACATCCTTTGTCCTACCCTCCCGTGGCAGCGGGGTCCTAATGGAAACTAGGGGATATTAAGGCCTCCTTTTAATAGAGAACCGGAACAAAGCATTAGCACATAGTGAATACATGAACTCCTCAAACTATGGTCATCACCGGGAGTGGTCCCGATTATTGTCACTTCGGGGTTGCCGGATCATAACACATAGTAGGTGACTATAAACTTGCAAGATTGGATCAAGAACTCACATATATTCATGAAAACATAATAGGTCCAGATCTGAAATCATGGCACTCGGGCCCTAGTGACAAGCATTAAGCATAGCAAAGTCATAGCAACATCAATCTTAGAACATAGTGGATACTAGGGATCAAACCCTAACAAAACTAACTCGATTACATGATAGATCTCATCCAACCCATCACCGTCCAGCAAGCCTACGATGGAATTACTCACGCACGGCGGTGAGCATCATGAAATTGGTGATGGAGGATGGTTGATGATGACGACGGCGACGAATCCCCCTCTCCGGAGCCCCGAACGGACTCCAGATCAGCCCTCCCGAGAGGTTTTAGGGCTTGGTGGCGGCTCCGTATCGTAAAACACGATGATTTCTTCTCCTCTATTTTTTTCTCCCCGAAAGCAAATATATAGAGTTGGAGTTGGCATCGGAGGAGCTCCAGGGGGCCCACGAGGTAGGGGGCGCGCCCTAGGGGGGGGCACGCCCCCACCCTCATGGACAGGGTGTGGGCCCCCTGGTCTTCATATTTGGCAAGGATTTTTTATTATTTTTAACTTGACGTTCCGTGGAGTTTCAGGTCATTCCGAGAACTTTTGTTTTCTGCACATAAAACAACATCATAGCAATTCTGCTGAAAACAGCGTCAGTCCGGGTTAGTTCCATTCAAATCATACAAGTTAGAGTCCAAAATAAGGGCAAAAGTGTTTGGAAAAGTAGATACGACGGAGACGTATCATGCGCCCCAGATGTCAGGGGGAGAAATCATTTTTTTCGCGTAAATAAGGAGGCAGTTGCTTGCGTGCGGCTGGTGACCCACAAGTATAGGGGATCAATCGTAGTCCTTTCGATAAGTAATAGTGTCGAACCCAACAAGGAGTAGAAGGAAATGACAAGTGATTTCAGCAAGGTAATATCTGCAAGCACTGAAATTGTAGGTAACAAGTTGTTTGATAGCAAGATAATTTGTAACGAGCAAGTAACGGTAACGGTAAAAAAAGTGCAGCAAGGTAGCCCAATCCTTTTGAGGCAAAGGACATGCCAAAACAATCTCTTATGATAAGCAAAGCGTTCTTGAGGGTACACAAGAATTTCATCATATCACTTTCATCATGTTGGTTTTGATTTGTGTTTGCTACTTTGATAATTTGATATGTGGGTGGACCGGTGCTTAGGTGCTGTTCTTACTTGAACAAACCTCCTACTTATGATTAACCCCCTCGCATGCATCCGCAACTATGAGAAAAGTATTAAGATAAAATCTAACCATAGCATTAAACTTTTGGATCCAAATCGGTCCCTTACGAAATAGCGCATAAACTAGGGTTTAAGCACTAGTAGAAAAAGGGTCAAACGTGAAGCACATTAGTGCCGGTTTGTATTTGAGCCGGCACTAATGTATACATTAGTGCCGGTTCCAACGGCTAGCCGGGCCGCTTTCATTATTACCGGTTCGTGGCGAACCTTTAGCACCGGTTCGTGCCACGAACCGGTACTAATGAGAGTGGTGGCAGGATGTTGTCAGACTGGGGCCCCTCCAGCCCCTTTAGTACCGGTTCTTGGCACGAACCGGTACTAAAGGTCGTCCTACGTAAACCCTTCGTCCACCCGAGCTCGCTCTGTTCTTCCCCTTTCCCCTCTCCTCTCTCTGTTCTTCCCCTCTTCCTCTCGAGCTCATCACACATTTTGCCCAAAATTTGTCAAGATTTGAAGGCCCCCATCCATTCAAATGATCACAAAGGTTAGCAACTTTGTCCTTTCATCTCTCATTGCTAGATTAGCTCTTGCAATGCTTTATATAGTGATTAATTTGGGAGTTTAGTAATTTGGGAGGATATATATATATATGTGCTAGTATTTGATTTATATGCAATATTTTCTAGGAGGTATGTGAACCAGAAATTCCAACCGACCCTATTGTCGAGAGGTTAAATTTAGTTGAAAGAGAAAACGAGTACTTGAAAGAAAAATTGAAAAGAATTGAGGGGGAGAAGATGGAATTGGAGTTGCATGTTGCCGATGTCGTCGATGATCACAAGATCAAGATGGAGAAAATGCGCTTGAAGATTAGAAAGATTAGAAAATATGCCATCGATAGTGAGGCTTGGTATCATTATGCTGTTGGATCCATTGTTACCTTAGTTGCGATCTTGATCGCATTTGTTGTTGCATTTAAATGCTTTAGCTAGAGAGTTATTTGTTTGTTGCATTTAAGTGTTGTATGAACTTTATGTATGAACTTGTATTGATTTGGTCTATTCAGTGTTGTGTAATGAAGATGAGCCGGCAATGGATGTACGATGACCGATGCTCTCCCCAGTTCATTGAGGGCGTGCATACTTTTCTGCTTGCGGCTGAGGAAAACAAGCGGGCGGATGGTTTTATGCCTTGTCCATGTGCTGGCTGTAAGAATGGTCACAATTACTCTACGTCAAGAACCATTCACGTCCACCTGTTTAAGTCCGGTTTCATGCCCCACTATAATGTTTGGACCAAGCATGGAGAAAGAGGGGTTATGATGGAAGACAATGAAGAAGAAGAGGACGACGACAGCTATCCTGGCCATGGGTTCCCTGAATATGATGATACAACAATGGGGGAAGAAGCTGAGCCGGTAATGCGGGAAGAAGCTGAGCCGGCAATGCGGGAAGAAGCTGAAGAAGAGGCATCAGATGAGCCCGTTGATGATCTAGGTCGGGCCATTGCCGATGCAAAGAGAAACTGCACAAGTGATTTGGAAAAGAAGAAGTTGCAGCGCATGTTAGAGGATCACAAAAAATTGTTGCACCCGAATTGCGTAGGTGACAAGAAAAAGCTGGGCACCACACTGGAATTGCTGCAATGGAAGGCAGAGAATGGTGTATCTGACAAGGGATTCAGAAAGTTGCTGGTAATGATAAAGGATATGCTTCCAAAGGACAACGAATTGCCCGAGAGTACATACGAAGCAAAGAAGGCTGTCCTCCCTCTAGGGTTAGAGGTGCAGAAGATACATGCATGCCCTAATGATTGCATCCTCTACCGTGGTGAGTACGAGGATTTGAACGCTTGCCCGGTATGTGGTGCATTCGCTATAAGATCAGCCGCGATGACCCTGGTGATGTCGAGGGCGAGCGCCCCAGGAAGAAGATTCCTGCCAAGGTGATGTGGTATGCTCCTATAATACCACAGTTGAAACGTTTGTTCCAAAACAAAGAGCATGCCAAGGCGATGCGATGGCACAGAGAAGACCGTAAGAAAGATGGAAAGTTGAGAGTACCCGCTGACGGGTCGCAGTGGAAAAAAAATTGAAAGAAAGTACGGGAAGGAGTTTGCAGATGACGCAAGGAGCATATGGTTTGGTCTAAGCACAGATGGAATTAATCATTTTGGGGAGCAGAGCAGCAACCATAGCACCTGGCCTGTGACTCTATGTTTGTATAACCTTCCTCCTTGGTTGTGCATGAAGCGGAAGTTCATTATGATGCCAGTGCTCATCCAAGGCCCTAAGCAACCCGGCAACGACATTGATGTGTACCTAAGGCCATTAGTTGAAGAACTCTTACAACTGTGGAATGGAACAGGTGTACGTGCGTGGGATGAGCACATGGGGGAAGAATTTGACCTAAAGGCGTTGCTGTTCGTGACCATCAATGATTGGCCTGCTCTCAGTAACCTTTTAGGACAGACAAACAAGGGATACCGCGCATGCACGCACTGTTTGGACGATACCGACAGTATATATTTGGCTAATTGTAAGAAGAATGTGTACCTGGGACATCGTCGATTTCTTCTGAGCAGGCATCCCGTAAGAAAGAAAGGCAAGCATTTCAAAGGTGAGGCGGATCACCGGACGAAGCCTCGCCACCGTACTGGTGCTGATGTACATGATATGGTCAAGGATTTGAAGGTGGTCTTTGGAAAGGGTCCTGGTGGACAACCTGTTCCGAATGACGCTGACGGACGCGCACCCATGTGGAAGAAGAAATCTATATTTTGGGACCTGCCCTATTGGAAAGACCTAGAGGTCCGCTCCGCAATCGACGTGATGCACGTGACGAAGAATCTTTGTGTGACCCTGCTTGGCTTCTTGGGCGTGTATGGGAAGACAAAAGATACACCTGAGGCACGAGAGGACCAGCAACGTATGCACGGAAAAGACGACATACATCAGGGTCATGCAAGCTACGCTCTTACCAAAGAAGAGAAGGAAATCTTCTTTGAATGCCTGCTCAGTATTAAGGTACCGTCTGGCTTCTCGTCGAATATAAAGGGAATAATAAACATTGCAGAGAACGTTTTCCAGAACCTAAAGTCTCATGACTGCCACGTGATTATGACGCAACTGCTTCCGATTGCATTGAGGGGGATTCTACCGGAAAACGTTCGATTAGCCATTGTGAAGCTATGTGCATTTCTCAATGCAATCTCTCAGAAGGTAATCGATCCAGAAATCATACCAAGGTTAGAGAATGATTTGGTGCAATGTCTTGTCAGTTTAGAGTTGGTGTTCCCACCATCCTTCTTCAACATCATGACGCATGTCCTAGTTCACCTATGCGAAGAGATTAACATTTTGGGTCCTGTATTTCTACACAATATGTTCCCCTTTGAGAGGTTCATGGGAGTCTTAAAGAAATATGTTCATAACCGTGCTAGGCCAGAAGGAAGCATCTCCAAGGGCCGTCAAAATGAGGAGGTCATTGAGTTTTGTATTGACTTTATTCCTGACCTTAAGCCGATTGGTGTTCCTGAATTGCGGCATAAGGGCAGACTGGATGGAAAAGGCACGCTAGGAGGGGAACAAATAATATGCATGGACGAACATTCTCTCACTGAAGCACACTACACAGTTCTACAGAATTCCGCCTTGGTGGCTCCGTATATGGATGAACACAAGAACTTGCTATGCTCCAAACACCCGGAGCGGTCTGATGACTGGATTACACGTGAACAAACCAGGAGTTTTGCCAGCTGGTTGCAGACACGTACCATGCATGACACCTCTATTGAAGATGACCTGTACTTGCTGTCCCAGTTACCATCTTCGAATATAATGACTTTCAAAGGGTACGAGATAAATGGTAATACATTTTACACGATCGCCCAAGATAAGAAGAGCACCAACCAAAACAGTGGTGTCCGCTTTGATGCAGAAACCAAGACGGGAAAGGAAACATATTATGGTTATATACATGACATATGGGAACTTGACTATTGACGTGGTTTGAAGGTCCCTTTGTTTCGGTGCAAATGGGTCAATATGACACGAGGCGGGGTAACGGAAGACCCGCAGTACGGAATGACAACAGTGGATCTCAACAATCTTGCGTATGCAGACGAACCATTCGTCCTAGCCAATGATGTGGCACAGGTTTTCTATGTGAAGGACATGTCTACCAAGCCAAGAAAAAGAAAAGATAAGGAAGCGAATGCATCGTACGATGAGCCAAAGCGGCACATAGTTCTTTCTGGGAAGAGAAACATCGTGGGAGTGGATGACAAGACAGACAAGTCAGAAGATTATGAAAAGTTTGATGAAATTGCTCCATTCACAGTGAATATTGACCCGAGCATCCCATTAAATGATGAAGATTTTCCATGGTTACGGCGCAAAGGGACACACGCGAAGAAAAAGTTTCACACCCAAAGATTTGGGATGTGATCGGCTTCACTATCATCACTTTCTTCTGTGTTTCACACCCAGAAGGGAATCTCTGTAATAGTTAGGGTAGTTAATTATGTGTTTTGGCATTTGAAACGCGAAGAAATTTTATGTGCAAACAAATTCTTTCATGCCTTTACTGATTTTTAAAGTTAAGTTATTCACAAACTAGTGATTCACACTAATTTCAAATAATTCAAAATTTAAACTATTCAAATTTGAAAACTACGGGCACTAATAGAAAGTTTGTAATTTTTGGTACCTAAAGCAAAAATATTCACAAAGAAACTCTAAATACACAAAAAAACAACTCAAAAATAAATAAAGCAAAAAAAGCCCGCCTACTAGGCCAGAGCGGCCTACATACGACTAGAAACCCAATCTATTGTTGGGCCAGGATGCAGGCCCGCAAAGGCCCAGTAGGCCAACAGGGCAGCACAGAACATGTAGGCCTAGTAGGCCTGCTTTGGAGAGGAGCTCGAGAGAGCTATCGCACGGGGGTTTATAAACCAGTGCGGTCGCCCCTCGGCTAGCGAGGTGGGACTAAACTTGCGCACCGCACCTGCGCCAGCGCACCCCCTTTAGTACCGGTTCGTGGCACCAACCGGTACTAAAGGGGGGCCTTTAGTACCGGTTGGAGCCACCAACCGGTACTAAAGGGGGTGCGGTTCCCGCCACTTGGCCTGGCCAAAACAGGCCTTTAGTACCGGTTGGTGGCTCCAACCGGTACTAAAGGTGCCTTCTATATATATACATCACTTACGAAAATTTCATTCTCCCTCTGTTTCCCCATTGAAGCACCGCCCGCGCGCCCCGATCGATCGACGCCGTCGCCGTCACCGCCCCCGTCCCCGTCGCCGCCCTCGTCTCCGTCGCCGCCCCGGGCCCGTCCCTGTTGCGCCGTCCCCGCGTCGCCATCCCCGCGTCACACCCCGGCCCGTCGCCGCCCCCGGCCGTCGCCTCGCCGTCGCCGTCGCCCCGCTGTGAGCTCTCCCCCTCTAACCCCTCTCCCTCGCCCCCGGCGGCCACCATGGGCGCCGCCCCTCCCCGAGCCCATACACACACACAAGCATGATGAACACACACACACACGTACATATGTATGAATTAATGCATGTATATATTAGTATATACGTATTTTGTATGTTTAATTAGTTTAGATTTTTTAGATTATTATTTTTTCACTAGTATATATGTATGAATGCATGTTAGATGGATATAATTAGTGTTTAATTAGTATGAATTTTTTTATATAATGTTGTTTTTCAGTTTTTTAATGGATGTATAAAAGTTGTGTTTTCTGTTTTTAGTGTTAGATGCTTAATTAGTATGAAATAGCATATAGAATTTTGACATATGCAATGATAGCATAATTAGTGTTATATAGAAATGTTAGAAATTTTAGTTATCAAAATCCAATCATTAAAAAATGTTACTTTTTGCGGGCATATAGCTAGTATTTGTTCTCGATGATGCCCGGCCCGCATCCTCGCCGTCGACCCGTCCGCGACGACGTCCGACTGACCCATGTCCGGGACTGGGCTCCGCCGGGCTGGCACTGGGAGGTGCTGCCTGGAGGGGCGCGCCGCTTGATGAGGAACCCGGCCCCGGGTCCCGTCGTCGACCCTGATCTCGTTTGGTGGCGTTCGCGTGGGCCAGTTTCAGTGCGGAGGGAGCCGGCCCCGCCGGAGGTGGTACGTCGCCGTGTCAGGGAGGAGGACGAGCACGTCCATCGCTACATGGTTGCGTTAGAGGGCGGCAGGTTCTCCAATACCTGGCAGTTTCTTCAGGGATCTCACTTCAGCTATGATCCTGTGAGGGTTCCTTCTCTTTGGGTGTCCACCGCCCGCGCCGCAGTATTCGATCTTTAATTAGCTACCTAGCCAGTGATGTACTATTCAATATTATATATTATTCGAGACGATGTATTCGAGATTATATCTATTATTTGAGAAGATGTATTCGAGATTATATCGATTATTCGAGACGATGTAATTTGAATACTAAATTGTTTTATATTTCTTTTGGCATAGTTAAATAAAAGCTATGGCGGACAATACCGACAGAGAGGGAGAACAGACCATGTTCGATATAATACGCGGGCCAGATGATGATCAGAATGAAGAAGATTATGACGGCTCCGAATTTCTAAACAACACCAGAGAGGGTGATATGATATTCGATCGCGACGACCGAATTGATGAAGTCATGAACTACGATTATGACAATGACCGAATTGATGAGGTATATATATTTATATAAGCAGGCATCTGGTGATCATCACATGTTTTAAATGAGTTGAAGATATATTAACGAATCGATCTTTCTTCTTTCAGCCATCCGGATCGAGCAAATCTTCAGGCAACAGGATGAAACAAGGCCCGAACAAAAAGTTGAAGGAGGGCGTAAAGTATAATATCGAGGCAATCAAACCTAATGGCGAACCATTAGCGCCTAAGAAGATTGCGGACAAGTTCGTTCGTCAGTGCGGAGTTCTTGTGAAGGACCAACTCCCGATCTCCCTTCAAGAATGGAGAGAGCCAGCAAAGCCACGTCCAGATCTTACTTTTGTCGACGACAGACAAAAAAGTCTGCTTTGGGATACTCTCATGGAACATTTCACCCTACCAGATCATTTCACAGAAGCAGATGTGCAGAAAGTCAAGGACGCTGCTCTTAGGAAGATGGCGGTTGCATTCAAGAACCACAAGAATCGTGAATGGGACAAGTACGTCAAGGGAGGAAGGAAGACTCCAGTATTCGAGGGAACACTAGAGAATCAAAGTGCTCATTGGGACGATTTCGTAAAATTCAAGGATTCAGAATTAGCTAAGGAACGGTCGAGAATAAACAAGAAGAATGCCGAAAAAAGGATAAGTTCCATAAGCTGGGGCCAGGTGGCTACGCGGTGGCAATGCCTAAGTGGGATAAGTCTGAGAAAGAGATGGAGGATGCAGGTGTCACTCCGGTTACTAAGAGCTGCCCCCTAGGTGCAGGACTTGGTTCTATGCGCATGGGGGGGAGTTGGACCCGAAGACAGGCAAAGTTTCGACGAAGGCATGTCTGAACGGAGCCAACGATAATATACTTGTTGCAATAGAAGAGGCTCGAACGGGGGTGTTCCAGCCCAACAGAGAGAACAACGAGCTTACGTGTGCCCTGGGAAATCCTGAACACCCAGGAAGAACACGAGGCAAGGGCGCTATTCCGTGGTATGAGGGGTTTTCAGACTAGAACGCCGACTACAGAACCCGTGCGAGAAGGAAGATTGCGGAGGAGAAGCAGAGGAAGATGGAGGAGGAGAAGAGGAAGCTGGACTATGAACGCCTTCAAGGCCTAGAATCAGCGCACGCGGACTTGGTAGTCAAATTCCAGCGGCAGCAGGAGCAGACCGACTCACTTAGCCAGCAAAGGGGGTCTCAGCAGCTACAGCAGCTAGCGGATGATCCAGCATTGGATACCACCGCCCCATCCATGCCGAGAAGCAGCGTGGGTTCCGCCCCGTTTGACGCAATGCTGGATAGATACCCCGTGGATGACATCGCGGAGAACACTAACTGCGAGCTGCACTTCAAAATTAAGAACATATCCTTCAAGGTGGCGGATGACGTTGCTTATACAAATTCCCCCGATGCAACCTTCCATTGCAACCCGATTCCAGCAGGCTATGCTCGTGTCGTGTTTGATGAGGTGGTGGACCAATATTCGGGGCTATAGCTTGACATTCCTGGAGGTGACGAGGAGCACACACTCGGAGATGTCAAACATCGTATGATCCTATGGAGAAAGGATTGCATCATCTTTCGAAGGCCACCGACACCGCGTCACCCGACTCCTCGTCGAAGTCCGCCACCGAGTCAGCAGACTCCCGCTCCTCCAAGTCCACCAACGCGTGAGGCCACTCCTCCTCCTCCTCCAAGTCCGGCAAAGTGTCAGGCCACTCCTCCTCCAAGTCCGGCACAGCTTCAGGCCACTCCTCCTCGTCCAACTCAGCCCCGTCAGCCGTCTCCGCCGCCTCAGCAATCGCAGAAGAGACACCCCGCAGCTATGGTGCGTAGCGGTACGAGTCGAGGTCATAGTACAGGAAGTACAGGCGGAGGCAAGCAATATAAATATGGTCCAAACCTCACTACTCCTCTTCCTGAGAGGGCTTACGACAGGACCGAGGAGCAAACCAATGCCATAGTGCGGGTAGAAGTCGACGCCCATTTTGGACCGAAACCGCCACCGCCGCCAAGGGAGAAAGTGCCTATGGAAGTAGTTGACCACTTCATTCGTATGGCTCAACCACCAGCTCCTAAGCCTGTTGACACAGACTATGAGCGCCACATCAGGAAGTTACATCGACAACGTCTACAGAAGGAGGCGAGCTCGAGCTCGAGCAAACAACAAGCAGCTGTCAAAAAATGCGGGAAAACCGTTGCCCGGCTGGGAGAACAGGCGGCGCAATCGATCCCCCCGCTTGTTGTGCCGCCAACAACACGTGACAGTACGCGCGCCCAATATTATTGTGGGCAAACAGTTTACGTTCCCGAGGTGGGCGATGTGGTAATAACCCAGGAGCATATAATGCAGGCTGAAACTCTCAAAATCACTGTTGGAGAACTCCTCGAGATCAAGGACATGCCTGTGCTTACAGAGGAGGAAATAAAACGGAAATATGCCCGGGGCCAACCTTTGGTCAAGCCAGAAGAGGTCAAGAAGCTCCCAACGAGAATGTATGAATTGCATCAATGGTACATGGACATTACCAAGAGATCCGATCGAGAGTCCCTCATGGTGCAAGTCAAGAAGGATCATTACTACCATCAGAAACCTGTGACCGTTGAGTATTCTGAACTATTTTAGTTATACAATCAAGACGCACTCGACAAATCTATCGTCAGTTGCTATTGTCTGTAAGTGATTTCTTTCTGTAATTTAAGTCTCAAGCTAGCTGTAGTGATCCTTTTGATCAATCATTACCTGTAATTATCCTCACTATATTCTTTTCTGTGGTATTATGCAGGATGAAGATGTATGAAATGAGAAAAGGTGGACGCTATGGCATTGGGTTCATTGACCCAAACACCGTTAATGAATACACATGGAAAATAAACAAGCATCATGAAAAGCAGGTAGAGGACAGCATGCTAGAGTTCTTGAAGCGCCTCAAATACAATGAAGATATACTACTTCCTTACAACTTCCAGTGAGTCACACTTTCTTGTACTACAAATTCTCTGTTTTTGCCTACTAGCTAGCTACATGTTTTTGCTTACATATGCCCGCTTAATTAAGACATGCAAACGTGTGTGCATGCAGATTTCACTGGATCTTGTGTATCATTAAAGTTGACGCCGGAACAGTTCAAATACTGGACTCACTACTCAAAGCAAATAGTGACTATAACATCTTGTTTGGGATAGTCAACAGGTAATTTCAATCATTATTAACTATATATCTCGGCCTATTTAGTTCGTCATTTCATGATATGAACTATTTAATAACCCCTTTATTCATTTTCTTTGTCGGCGGGCAGGGCTTGGGCAAGGTTCATCAGCGTCACGGAAGGCGAATGGAAACGACAGCTGAAATGGTTTCGACCCAAGGTAAGTAATTAAGTAGTACTAGCTAGCTAGCTAGCTGCCATCTCTTTAATTATCATGCTTGATTAATTATTATCTGATCAAATTAAATTCTATTCTCGTAATAAAGGCCCTGAAGCAGTCGTAGGGGACTGATCTGTGTGCATTCTGCGTTTGCGAGAACATTCGCATGATGGCGTCCGAAAGGAGCAGATCTCAAAGACAGGAATGGGTACGCTTGTCAGAACACTATTCACAATTTTTACACCATTATCGATATCTAGTCACACAACTAATACACATGCATATTGATCTCCTTCTTAACAGTTCACAGAGGTGCGAGGCAAGCTCCTAGAAACGGAGCGCGTAGAAGCACTTCAAGAGGAAATAGCGGGATTTTTGCTCGACCAGGTCATAAATCCGAAGGGAGAATACTATTACCCGCTACCGCCCCCATCGACCAGGTCATGAACCACTTCCAATTGTCATCGTGCTCCGAAGGCACCAATTAGGCTAATGCCACTGGCTCCGAAGGCAACATGCATATGTAGGAGAAATTGTATATAGCTATACATGTGTGTATGTGTGAATTAATATGGTGGTTTGTGAGACATTGATGATATATATATGATTGGTTCTACTAGAAATTCTATTTATATATATATATGCATAACGTGTACAATGTGTAGTATCATAAAATACCAGCAAACAAAAAAGAATTAAAATGGAAAATACAAAATTAAATGAAAAAGAAATCATAAAACCAAACCCCCCCAAACATTTTAGTACCGGTTGGTGTTACCAACCGATACTAAAGGGCTCCCGGCCCACGGAGCTGGCTCGTGCCACGTGGTTGCCCTTTAGCACTGGTTCATGCTGAACCGGTACTAAAGGGGGGGGGCTTTAGTGCCCACACTTTAGTGCTGGTTATGGAACCGGCACTAAAGGGTCTTACGAACCGGTGCTATTGCCCGGTTCTGCACTAGTGAAGCTTCTGTCACTCTAGCAACCCATCATCTAATTACTACTCCACAATGCATTCCCTTAGGCCCAAATATGGTGAAGTGTCATGTAGTCGACGTTCACATGACACCACTAAGGGAATCACAACATACTGAAAGTGCAACTAATCCCCGGGTGGTTTTGGTAATTCATAACAACATATAGCTCATTGAACTAATATCCATTCAAGTTAAATATTTCAGAAAGTTCAATGATTGGCATGGCATGGACTAGAGATGTGGACCCCTCAAAATGCTAAGGACAAAGATTGGCTAAAGCCCAATACTCTTCATTTCTATTTTGGTGATCCAAGATCACATTGAGTCCATAGGAAAGCCAATACTATTAAAAGGGGATGAGGTGTTTCTTAATGGTCTACTTGCTCAAAGTGCTTAATGATATTGCTCCAAAGCCCTCAACCACTTTCCCAATCCAAATATGTCCAAAACTCAAAGTCAAACTCGGCCCCACCAAAATGTTCTATCCAGTGCCACCGAGTTCATTTGACATAGCCACTGCCAAAACCCTAGACAGTTCGGTCACACCGATACGGATATCTCACCGAGATGGCCATGCATTCTCACTGTGACTCGTTTCACTATTTCGGTCTCACCGAGTTAGTGAAATCAGTCACACCGAGATTGCTTGTCATTCTCTCTGTTGCCTATTACTCCACTTCGGTCTCACCAAGTTGAAGTAACCGGTCGCATCGAGTTAATGTTTGCCCTAGCCCTTGCACATCGGTCACACTGAGTTGTTCCATTCGGTCCCACCGATATTCCAAACATTCACATTTTGAACTGAATCGGTCTTACCGAGTTCTTCTATTCGGTCTGACCAAGTTGGGTCAAATGTGTGTAACGGCTGGATTTTGTGTGGAGGCTATATATACCCCTCCACCCCCATCTCCATTTGAGAGAGAGCCATCAGAACGTGCCTACACTTCCACTACTCATTTTCTGAGAGAGAACCAACTACTCATGTGTTGAGACCAAGATATTCCAATCCTATCACAAGAATCTTGATCTCTAGCCTTCCCCAAGTTGCTTTCCACTCAAATCATCTTTCCACCATAGCCATATCTGTGTGAGAGAGTTGAGTGTTGGGGAGACTATCGTTTGAAGCACAAGAGCAAGGAGTTCATCATCAACACACCGTCTATTACCTTTTGGAGAGTGGTGTCTCCTAGATTGGTTAGGTGTCGCTTGGGAGCCTCCGACAAGATGTGGAGTTGAACCAAGAAGTTTGTAATGGCAAGGAGATCGCCTACTTCGTGAAGATCTACCCGAGTGAGGCAAGTCCTTCGTGGGAAATGGCTATGGTGGGATAGACAAGGTAACCTCTTCGTGGACCCTTCATGGGTGGAGCCCTCCATGGACTCGCGCAACTGTTACCCTTTGTGGGCTGAAGTCTCCATCAACGTGGATGTAGGATAGCACCACCTATCGGAACCACGCCAAAAATCTCCGTGTCTACATTGCATTTGCCTTCTCCAAACCCTTCCCTTTACCTTCATATGCAATGTTTTACATTCCACTGCCACACTCTTAGAATTGCATGTGTAGGTTGATTGTTTGACTTGTGCTAAGTTGCTAAAATCTGCCAAAACTTAAAATTGGGAAAAGGCTAGATTTTTATTTGGTCAAGTAGTCTAATCACCCCCCCTCTAGACCTACTTTCGATCCTACAAGTGGTATCGAAGCTTTGGTCTCCATTTTCTTTGATTTCCATGCTTTGGTGATCATAGCCTTGGTTTCACAACCTAGGAGAGTATGGCGTCTAGCAAGGGAAATTACCACCGTAGAGGTCCTTACTTTGATGGTACAATTTTTGCTAGTTGGAAGCATAAGATGAAAATGCATATTCTTAATCATAACCCCGCCATTTGGGCCATTGTGCGTATTGGCTTGCAAGGTGAATGCTTCGAGGATGGAAGAGAACCAGATCGTGAAGCTTCCACGGAAGAATTGAAGATGTTGCAATACAATGCTTAAGCTTGTGATATCCTCTTCAATGGATTATGACCCGAAGATTTCAACAAAACAACTGCCTTGAGAATGCAAAGGAAATTTGGGATACTTTGGTTGATATGCATGAAGGTACTGAGTCTGTCAAGAAATCCAAGTTGGATGTGCTCCAAAGTCAACTTGACAAGTTCAAAATGAAGGATGATGAAGGAGTCGCAGAAATGTACTCTAGGCTTGATCTCATCACAGATGAGATAGCTGGCTTGGGAAGAGAAGAGATGACTGACAAATTCATCATTAAGAAGATCCTAAGAGCCTTGGATGGAAAGTATTATACCGTGTGCACATTGATCCAAATTATGCCCAATTACAAAGATTTCAAGCCAACAAAAGTCATTGGTAGAATTTTTGCTCATGAGATGTCACTCAAGGATAAGGAAGAGCTCGACAACAAGTCTAGTGGTGCTTACAAAGCTTCATGTGATGCTCCTACAAATTCAAGTGAGAAACAAGTCTTCAATGAAAAATTGAGCCTAATGGTGAAGAACTTCAACAAATTCTACAAGAATAGACGCAAAGATATAAGTTCCAAGTCAAGGTCCTACAATGACAAAAGATCTTCTAGTCGTGATCGCAGTTGCTACAATTGTGGAAGACCCGGACCCTACTCCAGTAAGTGTACGTCTCCCTACAAGAGAAGAGAAGATTCACCCAAAAGGATAAGTAAAAGAGAAGAATCACCACCAAGAGATAGAAGGAGTAGAGATGATCGATATGAACGAAGACCCTCTCGTAGAAGCAAGGATTCGGAAAGGAAGGACAAGTCATGAAAGAGCTACACAAGACGAAGACATCAAGATCATGTTGGCGAATGGGTTTCCGGTTCTGACTCTAACAACTACTCCGAGATAAGATATCACTCCGACTCCGAATATACTCAAGATGAAGGTGTTGCCGGTCTTGCACTTGTGTCATCCAACTCCTACGACATATTTGATGTGGCACCCCGGCTCAAAGAAACTAGAACGCCCCGTATTCCAGCCCAGAGATCGAGGAGAAGTCTTCTGGAATACGACACTACTTAGCATCGAACAAATTAGCTCTTTATTACAAGCTATATGGATACAAGGGGATTACATCGACACGACGACACTACCCCTGCCACGGTTGCTCCATGCAAGCAGCAGAACAACACGAAGCAGCAGAATAACTACTGGCAGTGGAACATCGACGACGGTGGTGAACTCCACTCCGCAGGGACTCTGGCAGGAACGCATATCCTAGCTCGCAAACAAGGGATCCATAGCAAACAAGCAATCAAATCCGGCATGACCTGCAAACTGGCATGACACGCCAGGTCAGTACACTGAATGTACTTGCAAGCTCACAGCAACCAAAGCAATCAAGACAGACAACCACATGACAATTACAAGTTAACAAGGATTAACATGATATTATCAGAACAACATGTCATGAACAACATGATACAACTAGAACAATACGAGCATGGCATGAACATATAAACATGATGAAACTATCATGCAACATGATGACGTTATCATGCACCAACTTACTCTGTTCGGGTTACCTCGTAACCATCATGGACATCACACGATCATCTCAGGATCCAATCAAGCTTGGTATTAACAATACCATAGTAATCATTACATGACCACAAGGAGCTTGATCTTTACCCTCGACTCTCGCATAATACCACAAATATCCATCAACTCAATATCCTACATACCACAGTGATCATCCCATGATCACAACTAATCTCTTTCTCATAGTCGAACCAGGGTTGTTATTAATCAAGTTACTATTATTACTGTTGACCCACAGTGTGACCAACTACGAACTGGGCCCATATCCGTGGGCGCGGCTATCGATAGATTTAATACACACTCTGCATAGGTAGCGCACTGTACCCACACCACGGAACCCATGGCCTTGAACTCCTATTCGGGTGGACCAACGACGTTCCGACAAAACCGTCCTACTGCCATGACACTGCCACTCCGACCAACTCCCCTCTGGGATAAGTCCTGGGTGGCCCAGTGCCTACCAAAGGCATCAACGACCACCGTCGTGGCAAAACAAAAACGGTCCCAAACGGGGACAAGTTGGCTACAACAACTACGGGCACACAAGGCTTATGCCGTCCTACCCGGCCAAGGTAGTGCCCGCGCATAACCATCCCTCGTTGGAGGCACCGGCGAGAGGCATGACAATAGACCTGATATGTCTCCAACATATCTATAATTTTTGATTGTTCCATGCTATTATATTATCTGTTTTGGATGTTTATGAGCTTTATTAAACACTTTTATATTATTTTTGGGACTAACCTATTGACCCATAGCCCAGTGCCAATTCCTGTTTTTTTCCCTTGTTTCAGTGTTTCGAAGAAAAGGAATATCAAACGGGGTCGAAACGGAATGAAACCTTCTGGAGAAGTTATTTTTGGAAGGAAAGCAACCTGATAGACTTGGAGTGCACGCGAGGAAAGAAACGAGAGAGCCACGAGGTAGGGGGGCGCGCCCTCCACCCTCGTGGGCCACTCGTGGCTCCCCTGACATACTTCTTCCTCCTATATATACCCATATACCCTAAAACGATCGGGGAAAAGGATAGATCGGGAGTTCCGCCGCCGCAAGCCTCTGTAGCCACCAAAAACCAATCGGGACCCTGTTCCGGCACCCTGCTGGAGGGGGGAACCCTCACCGGTGGCCATCTTCATCATCCCGGCGCTCTCCATGACGAGGAGGGAGTAGTTCACCCTCGGGGCTGAGGGTATGTACCAGTAGCTATGTGTTTGGCCTATCTCTCGTGTTCTTGATTTGGCACGATCTTGATGTATCGTGAGCTTTGCTATTATAGTTGGATCTTATGTTTCTTCTCCCCCTTTACTCTCTTGTAATGGGTTGAGTTTTCCCCTTGAAGTAATCTTATCGGATTGAGTCTTTAATGATTTGGGAACACTTGATGTATGTCTTGTCGTGCGTATCTTGTGGTGACAATGGGATATCACGTGATTCACTTGATGTATGTTTTGGTGATCAACTTGCGGGTTCCGCCCATGAACCTATGCATAGGGGTTGGCACATGTTTTCGTCTTGATTCTCCGGTAGAAACTTTGGGGCACTCTTTGAGGTTCTATGTGTTGGTTGAATAGATGAATCTGAGATTGTGTGATGCATATCGTATAATCATACCCACGAATACTTGAGGTGACATTGGAGTATCTAGGTGACATTAGGGTTTTGGTTGATTTGTGTCTTAAGGTGTTATTCTAGTACGAACTCTAGGGCTGTTTGTGACACTTATAGGAATAGCCCAACGGATTGATTGGAAAGAATAACTTTGAGGTGGTTTCGTACCCTACCATAATCTCTTCGTTTGTTCTCCGCTATTAGTGACTTTGGAGTGACTCTTTGTTGCATGTTGAGGGATAGTTATATGATCCAATTATGTTATTATTGTTGAGAGAACTTGCACTAGTGAAAGTATGAACCCTAGGCCTTGTTTCCTAGCATTGCAATACCGTTTACGCTCACTTTTATCATTAGTTACCTTGCTGTTTTTATATTTTCAGATTACAAAAACCTATATCTACCATCCATATTGCACTTGTATCACCATCTCTTCGCCGAACTAGTGCACCTATACAATTTACCATTGTATTGGGTGTGTTAGGGACACAAGAGACTCTTTGTTATTTGGTTGCAGGGTTGCTTGAGAGAGACCATCTTCATCCTACGCCTCCCACGGATTGATAAACCTTAGGTCATCCACTTGAGGGAAATTCTACTGTCCTACAAACCTCTGCACTTGGAGGCCCAACAACGTCTACAAGAAGTAGGTTGTGTAGTAGACATCAAGAGCGTGTTCTGAGTCGCCGCCGAACGGAGCATACTTGAAGGTATGCACTGTAGATCTTGCAATGAATGGAGATAGCGCAACCATAGACTCACCAACCTCAGGTGTTTTCCAACCCATAAGTTTCCATAACATTTATATCTCGGCGCGTGTACAACCGACACAGTTGAATGGCAATATTGCATGCAAAAGCCACCATTGCAATTAAAAGTAATCAACGTTGAACTAAGAGCAATTACAATGCATAAACTATGATTTATAAAGCCTGGGGGATAGCAAACGATCAGCACATCATGCACCAGACATATACAAACACATTGAATGTACCAAAAATTCCCATAATGAGTCCAATTCCGGTCAGGATTACTGAATGCAGGACACCAACTTAACAGTGAGGTAAATAGAGGGGAGAAGGTATACATTAAGCTCACTCTAATAGCATCTCATCCGATACAGTCAGTCTAAAGGTGCCATCCGCAAAAACCACGAGCGATGGGCAACAACACATACAGACTACCTGGATAAAATCAATAAGCACTCACGACCCTGCACCCCGAGGGTGAGAAAACACATCATAATCTCACCACCTTCAACGTCAGAATGTGCAGAAAGCACTTGTAACCAAGCGTAAAGCAAACGAAAAGGAACTAAGTGTCATACACGGTGAGGTTTCCTCCCTAGATGGATCAGCATGGCGGGTAATTGCCGGAACACGACGACATTGTCAAGGTCCCGTGTGGCAGTTTGCCTGTATGAGGTACGCGAGCTAGACAGCCAAGAGCTTTGCCGGCACGGCGAGAACCATCCCGCATACGACTACTCCACACTATTCCATGGCTCAATTATGACACGTAATTCCACGCATAGTCAAGGTATATAACATGATAATAGAGTGCAAGATAACATAGCATGACGGTAACCACCGATCCATAAGCATAACCGAAATAACGACAGCAGTAGTAAAACAAACAGACAATTATTAAAGATTCAAGTTGAAAACCAATGCTACTGCATTGCTATCATGCAAATGGTGGTTGTGGCTTGCCTAGGGATGAAGAATGCACCGGGGAGAAGCGCACAAAGATCACAGAAGGAATCACCAGAAAAAGGTTCTCCCTCGGAGGGGGCTGATTAGTGGCAAGGAAAAAATGGTCATTTCCAGTATGTCAAACCATAGTGAAAATTATGTGAACATAACGGGCTCGACGAGACGAAGACGTGGGTGTTGGATTCACCTCAATCGGAGTTTCGATCAAAAAGTTAGGAGGGGTTTTCTGCTAGGGACTTATGTGTAATAGAAATTTTTACAAACTGGGCCAAAATAGAAAAACTGAAAGCGCATTCCAGGAACTACGCTTTTGGGACAGTGAAGGCGTATTTTTGGCCGAAGCCACAGCGGTTTACGCTTTCACTGAAATGAAAGCGTATTCGAGGGGATTACGCTTCGACTTGCCACGCTGGCAGAGGCGGGGCTGAGGCCTTGTCTCGCTGCCAGGTGGGTCCCACTCCTCTTTCTCTCTCTCCCTTCTCTTCTCTTCTTCCTCCCAACGCTGGCTCGTAGAGTAGAGGAGACCGCTGGCGCCAGCGCTCGCCTGACCGTCTCCGGCCACCGTTCGGGGCGCAGCGACCACCGACGGGCTCGTGAGAGGACGCCACCTCCGTTTCAACTGGACACGGACACCGAGGAGGACCGGGGCGACAACTAGCTTGGGAGGGGCGGACGAGGGGTTCGGCTGAAGATGGGGATCGAGGCCAGAGGCCACCGGAGGAGAGGGAGGGGTGCTGGAGTGGTTCTGGAGGGGTGGTGGAGTCCTTTGGTGGTGGTAGGGTGGAGAGAAGAGCTCGGCATCGAGGGAATTTAGGCGGCGGCCGGCGGATGGGCTCCAGCCATGGGCGGGCAGGGATAGCTCTTTGATCTTGGGTAATAGGCTAGGGAGGGCACTGGGAGGTGGGTGAGGCGAGTGGTGAGGAGAGGAGGGGCTCGGGTGGCCTATTTATAGGCGGGGGCGAGGTGCCCGAGCCGGTCACCGCCGCACGAGCTCGGCCAAGGCTCTGGTGACGCGCATCGATCACGGGGAGGCACGGGAACGCGATGAAGGGGAAGCGGACGAGCCGCAGCGGTCACGGAGCTGAAGAGCTCGAGGGGAGAAGCAGCCAAGCGCCATTAATGCATGTCAGCACTGCTCACCCGTGGGCTCGCGGCGATGAGCATGACAGAGAGGCTTCCGGAGAAGAGGGAGATGGCTCTGATACGTCTCCAACGTATCTATATTTTTTGATTGCTCCATGCTATATGATCTACTGTTTTAGACCATATTGGGCTTTATTTTTCACTTTTATATTACTTTTGGGACTAACCTATTAACCGGAGGCCCAACCCAGAATTGCTGTTTTTTGCCTATTTCAGTGTTTCGAAGAAACGGAATATCAAACGGAGTCAAAACGGAATGAAACCTTCGGGAACGTGATTTTCTCACCGAATATGATCCAGGAGACTTGGACCCCCCGTCAAGAAAGAAAGGAGGTGGCCACGAGGGGGGAGGGCGCGCCCCCCTGCCTTGTGGGACCCCCTTTGCTCCACCGACGTACTCCTTCCTCCTATATATACCTACGTACCTCCAAACGACTAGATACGGAGCCAAAAACCTAATTCCACCGTTGCAACCTTCTGTATCCACGAGATCCCATCTTGGGGCCTGTTCCGGAGCTCCACCGGAAGGGGAATCCACCACGGAGGGCTTCTACATCATCACCATAGCCCCTCCGATGAAGTGTGAGTAGTTTACCTTAGACCTCCGGGTCCATAGTTAGTAGCTAGATGGCTTCTTCTCTCTTTTTGGATCTCAATACAACATTCTCCCCCTCTCTCGTGGAGATCTATTCGATGTAATCTTCTTTTTGTGGTATGTTTGTTGAGACCGATGAATTGTGGGTTTATGATCAAGATTATCTATGAACAATATTTGAATCTTCTCTGAATTCTTTTATGTATGATTGGTTACCTTTGCAAGTCTCTTCGAATTATCAGTTTGGTTTTCCCTACTAGATTGGTTTTTCTTGCAATGGGAGAAGTGCTTAGCTTTGGGTTCAATCTTGCGGTGTCCCTTCCCAGTGACAGTAGGGGCAGCAAGGCACGTATTGTATTGTTGCCATCGAGGATAACAAGATGGTTTTTTTTATCATATTGCATGAATTTATCCCTCTACATCATGTCATCTTACTTAAGGCGTTACTCTGTTTTCTTGAACTTAATACTCTAGATGCATGCTGGATAGCGGTCGATGAGTGGAGTAATAGTAGTAGATGCAGGCAGGAGTCGGTCTACTTGTTTTGGACGTGATGCCTATATACATGATCATACCTAGATATTCTCATAACTATGCTCAATTCTGTCAATTGCTCAACAGTAATTTGTTCACCCACCGTAGAATACTTATGCTCTTGAGAGAAGCCACTAGTGAAATCTATGGCCCCCGGGTCTATTCTCATCATATCAATCTTCCATCACTTTATTATTGATTTGCTTTTTTACTTTGCCCTTTTATTTTACTTTGTAACTTTATACCAAAAATACCAAAAATATTATCTATCATCTCTATCAGATCTCGCTCTTGTAAGTGACCGTGAAGGGATTGACAACCCCTAATCGCGTTGGTTGCGTGGAGCTATTTGTTTTGTGTAGGAACGAGGGACTTGCGTGTAGCCTCCTACTGGATTGATACCTTGGTTCTCAAAAACTAAAGGAAATACTTACTCTACTCTGCTGCATCACCCTTTCCTCTTCAAGGAAATCCAACGTAGTGCTCAAGAGGTAGCAGGAAGATTTCTGGCGCCGTTGCCGGGGAAGCTTACGCAAGGTCAAGATTTGGACTCCCGATAACGAGCCATTTCTGGTGCTTTTGCCGGGGAGGCTTACGCAAGGTCAAGATTTGGACTCCCGACAACGAGCCATTTCTGGCGCTGTTGCCGGGGAGGTCTACGCAAAAGTCAACATACCAAGTACCCATCACAATCCCTTATCTCTCGCATTACATTATTTGCCATTTTCCTCTCATTTTCCTCTCCCCCACTTCACCCTTGCCGTGTTATTCGCCTCTCTTTTCCATTTGCCTTTTTCTTGCTTGCTTGTCGTTATGGCTAGTCTTGTATCTTCTCCGTTGTCTCCCGAGAATGAAGTTCTAAATTTTAAACAAAGGGAGGGAGAAAATCTAAAAGACGCTTGGTATAGAATTTGCAATGCTCAAAATAGATCTACCAGGAAGCAATCTACCTCAGTTCTTCTCCGCAATTTTTATGTAGGTGCTAATCCTTGGTATAGATATATCCTTGATACCATTACCGGAGGGAATTTCTTGGGTAGCCACACTTTTGTCTCTTATAATGCTATGATAGATTTATTTGGCTCACCACCTCTTTTGGTTAATGGAACTATGTTAACTTTGGAGCATGTAATGCAAAGACTTGAGATTATTGAAAATATAGTTGCTACCATTGAATTAATTGAAAATCTAGATAAAAAGATCCACAATCAAATTACCCAATATGGATCTAAGGTAGGAGTAACTTTGAAAAATATTAAGGAGAAGGAACCCATAGTTAATGAGAGAATAAATCAAGATTCCACTAGAATCGATAAACTTGAGGATATCATTACCAACTTGGGAACTGCCTTTTCTTCCGGTAAGAGTACTCCAAGTTCTTCTAATAAAGTTGCTAAGCTTATGTATGTTCCAAAAAATAAGGGTGAAACCTCTAGTAAGGAAACTGCGGATCTTAAATCTATAAGTATTCATCCCAATCCTTTTGCTATCATTAAGGAACCATTTGCTATGAATGAATTTTTCGATCTTGTGCCTAAAAGTTTGATAATTACTAAAAGAAAGAAATTTCTAAGGAAGGTACACTAGTAGAAAAAGGGTCAAACGTGAAGCAAATTAGTGCCGGTTTGATTTTGGCCCGGTACTAATGGTACCATTAGTGCCGATTCGAACAGATTTGCATTAATGCCGGTTCGTGTTCAACCTTTAGTACCGGTTCGTGCCACGAACCGGTACTAAAGGGGTGGTGGCAGGCTGGCGTCAGGCCGGGGCCCCACGAGCCTCTTTAGTCCCGGTTTGTGGCACAAACCGGTACTAAAGGGCCAACCTTTAGTACCGGTTCGTGCGACGAACCGACACTAAAGGGGTCTAAGCTATAGTCCCGGTTGGAGACACAAACCGGGACTATAGGGCAATTTTCAAACTTGAAAAAATCATAACTAAATCATCGTAATTCAGAAAAATACATATAATATATCAAAATTTGCAGAACAAAAAGATTGATCCATAGCAAACAAGCAATCAAATCCGGCATGACCTGCAAACTGGCATGACACGCCAGGTCAGTACACTGAATGTACTTGCAAGCTCACAACAACCAAAGCAATCAAGACAGACAACCGCATGACAATTACAAGTTAACGAGGATTAACATGATACTATCAGAACAACATGTCATGAACAACATGATACAGCTAGAACAATACGAGCATGGCATGAACATATAAACATGATGACACTATCATGCAACATGATGACATTATCATGCACCAACTTACTCTGTTCGGGTTACCTCGTAACCATCATGGACATCACATGATCATCTCAGGATCCAATCAAGCTTGGTATTAACAATACCATAGTAATCATTACATGACCACAAGGAGCTTGATCTTTACCCTCGACTCTTGCATAATACCACAAATATCCATCAACTCAATATCCTCGATACCACAGTGATCATCCCATGATCACAACCAATCTCTTTCTCATAATCGAACCAGGGTTGTTATTAATCAAGTTACTATTATTACTATTGACCCACAGTGTGACCAACTACGAACTGGGCCCATATCCGTGGGCACGGCTATCGATATATTTAATACACACTCTACATAGGTAGCGCACTGTACCCACACCACGGAACCCATGGCCTTGAACTCCTATTCGGGTGGACCAACGACGTTCTGACAAAACCGTCCTACTGCCATGACACTGCCACTCCGACCAACTCCCCTCTGGGATAAGTCCTGGGTGGCCCAGTGCCTACCAAAGGCATCAACGACCACCGTCATGGCAAAACAAAAACGGTCCCAAACGGGGACAAGTTGGCTACAACAACTACGGAAACACAAGGCTTATGCCGTCCTACCCGGCCAAGGTAGTGCCCGCGCATAACCATCCCTCGTTGGAGGCACCGGCGAGAGGCATGACAATAGACCTGATACGTCTCCAACATATCTATAATTTTTGATTGTTCCATGCTATTATATTATCTGTTTTGGATGTTTATGAGCTTTATTAAACAGTTTTATATTATTTTTGGGACTAACCTATTGACCCAGAGCCCAGTGCCAATTCCTGTTTTTTCCCTTGTTTCAGTGTTTCGAAGAAAAGGAATATCAAACGGGGTCGAAATGGAATGAAACCTTCTGGAGAAGTTATTTTTGGAAGGAAAGCAACCTGATAGACTTGGAGTGCACGTCAGGAAAGAAACGAGAGAGCCACGAGGTAGGGGGGCGCGCCCTCCACCCTCGTAGGCCCCTCGTGGCTCCCCTGACGTACTTCTTCCTCCTATATATACCCATATACCCTAAAACGATCGGGGAACAGGATAGATCGGGAGTTCCGCCGCCGCAAGCCTCTGTAGCCACCAAAAACCAATCGGGACCCTGTTCCGGCACCCTGCCGGAGGGGGGAACCCTCACCGGTGGCCATCTTCATCATCTCGACGCTCTCCCCCACTTCACCCTTGCCGTGTTATTCGCCCTCTCTTTTCCGTTTGCCTTTTTCTCGCTTGCTTGTCGTTATGGCTAGTCTTGTATCTTCTCCGTTGTCTCCCGAGAATGAATTTTAAATTTTAAACAAAGGGAGGGAGAAAATCTAAAAGACGCTTGGTATAGAATTTGCAATGCTCAAAATAGATCTACCAGGAAGCAATCTACCTCAGTTCTTCTCCGCAATTTTTATGTAGGTGCTAATCCTTGGTATAGATATATCCTTGATACCATTACTGGAGGGAATTTCTTGGGTAGCCACACTTTTGACTCTTATAATGCTATGATAGATTTATTTGGCTCACCACCTCGTTTGGTTAATGGAACTATGTTAACTTTGGAGCATGTAATGCAAAGACTTGAGATTATTGAAAATATAGTTGCTACCATTGAATTAATTGAAAATCTAGATAAAAAGATCCACAATCAAATTACCCAATATGGATCTAAGGTAGGAGTAACTTTGAAAAATATTAAGGAGAAGGAACCCATAGTTAATGAGAGAATAAATCAAGATTCCACTAGAATCGATAAACTTGAGGATATCATTACCAACTTGGGAACCGCTTTTTCTTCCGTTAAGAGTACTCCAAGTTCTTCTAATAAAGTTGCTAAGCTTATGTATGTTCCTAAAAATAAGGGTGAATCCTCTAGTAAGGAAACTGTGGATCTTAAATCGATAAGTATTCATCCCAATCCTTTTGCTATCATTAAGGAACCATTTGCTATGAATGAATTTTTCGATCTTGTGCCTAAAAGTTTGATAATTACTAAAAGAAAGAAATTTCTAAGGAAGGTACACTAGTAGAAAAAGGGTCAAACGTGAAGCACATTAGTGCCGGTTTGATTTTGGCCCGGTACTAATGGTACCATTAGTGCCGGTTCGAACGGATTTGCATTAATGCCGGTTCGTGTTGAACCTTTAGTACCAGTTCGTGCCACGAACCGCTACTAAAGGGGTGGTGGCAGGCTAGCGTCAGGCCGGGGCCCCACAGCCTCTTTAGTCCCGGTTTGTGGCACAAACCGGTACTAAAGGGCCAACGTTTAGTACCGGTTCATGCGACGAACCGGCACTAAAGGGGTCTAAGCTATAGTCCCGGTTGGAGACACAAACCGGGACTATAGGGCCATTTTCAAACTTGAAAAAATCATAACTAAATCATCGTAATTCAGAAAAATACATATAATATATCAAAATTTGCAGAACAAAAAGATTGATCCATAGCAAACAAGCAATCAAATCCGGCATGACCTGCAAACTGGCATGACACGCCAGGTCAGTACACTGAATGTACTTGCAAGCTCACAGCAACCAAACCAATCAAGATAGACAACTGCATGACAATTACAAGTTAACGAGGATTAACATGATACTATCAGAAGAACATGTCATGAACAACATGATACAGCTAGAACAATACGAGCATGGCATGAACATATAAACATGATAACACTATCATGCAACATGATGACGTTATCATGCACCAACTTACTCTGTTCGGGTTACCTCGTAACCATCATGGACATCACATGATCATATCAGGATCCAATCAAGCTTGGTATTAACAATACCATAGTAATCATTACATGACCACAAGGAGCTTGATCTTTACCCTCGACTCTCGCATAATACCACAAATATCCATCAACTCAATATCCTCGATACCACGGTGATTATCCCATGATCACAACCAATCTCTTTCTCATAATCGAACCAGGGTTGTTATTAATCAAGTTACTATTATTATTGTTGACCCACAGTGTGACCAACTACGAACTGGGCCCATATCCGTGGGCGCGGCTATCGATAGATTTAATACACACTCTGCATAGGTAGCGCACTGTACCCACACCACGGAACCCATGGCCTTGAACTCCTATTCGGGTGGACCAACGACGTTCCGACAAAACCGTCCTACTGCCATGACACTGCCACTTCGACCAACTCCCCTCTGGGATAAGTCCTGGGTGGCCCAGTCCTTACTAAAGGCATCAACGACCACCGTCGTGGCAAAACAAAAAAGGTCCTAAACAGGGACAAGTCGGCTACAACAACTACGGGCACACAAGGCTTATGCTGTCCTACCCGGCCAAGGTAGTGCACGCGCATAACCATCCCTCGATCGAGGCACCGGCGAGAGGCATGACAATAGACCTGATACGTCTCTAACACATCTATAATTTTTGATTGTTCCATGCTATTATATTATCTGTTTTGGATGTTTATGAGCTTTATTAAACACTTTTATATATTATTTTTGGGACTAACCTATTGACCCAGAGCCCAGTGCCAATTCCTGTTTTTTCCCTTGTTTTAGTGTTTCGAAGAAAAGGAATATCAAACGGGGTCGAAACGGAATGAAACCTTCTGGAGAATTTATTTTTGGAAGGAAAGCAACCTGATAGACTTGGAGTGCATGTCAATAAACAAACGAGAGAGCCACGAGGTAGGGGGGCGCGCCCTCCACCCTCGTGGGCCCCTCGTGGCTCCCTTGACATACTTCTTCCTCCTATATATACCCATATAAAAACGATCGGGGAACAGGATAGATCGGGAGTTCCGCCGCCGCAAGCCTCTGTAGCCACCAAAAACCTATCGGGACCCTATTCCGGCACCCTGCCGGAGGGGGGAACCCTCACCGGTGGCCATCTTCATCATCCCAGCGCTCTCCCCCACCTCACCCTTGCCGTGTTATTCACCCTCTCTTTTCCGTTTGCCTTTTTCTCGCTTGCTTGTCGTTATGGCTAGTCTTGTATCTTCTCCGTTGTCTCCCGAGAATGAAGTTCTAAATTTGAAACAAAGGGAGGGAGAAAATCTAAAAGACGCTTGGTATAGAATTTGCAATGCTCAAAATAGATCTACCAGGAAGCAATCTACCTCAGTTCTTCTCCGCAATTTTTATGTAGGTGCTAATCCTTGGTATAGATATATCCTTGATACCATTACCGGAGGGAATTTCTTGGGTAGCCACACTTTTGACTCTTATAATGCTATGATAGATTTATTTGGCTCACCACCTCTTTTGGTTAATGGAACTATGTTAACTTTGGAGCATGTAATGCAAAGACTTGAGATTATTGAAAATAGAGTTGCTACCATTGAATTAATTGAAAATCTAGATAAAAAGATCCACAATCAAATTACCCAATATGGATCTAAGGTAGGAGTAACTTTGAAAAATATTAAGGAGAAGGAACCCATAGTTAATGAGAGAATAAATCAAGATTCCACTAGAATCGATAAACTTGAGGATATCATTACCAACTTGGGAACCGCTTTTTCTTCCGTTAAGAGTACTCCAAGTTCTTCTAATAAAGTTGCTAAGATTATGTATGTTCCTAAAAATAAGGGTGAATCCTCTAGTAAGGAAACTGCGGATCTTAAATCTATAAGTATTCATCCCAATCCTTTTGCTATCATTAAGGAACCATTTGCTATGAATGAATTTTTCGATCTTGTGCCTAAAAGTTTGATAATTACTAAAAGAAAGAAATTTCTAAGGAAGGTACAGTAGTAGAAAAAGGGTCAAATGTGAAGCACATTAGTGCCGGTTTGATTTTGGCCCGGTACTAATGGTACCATTAGTGCCGGTTCGAACGGATTTGCATTAATGCCGGTTTGTGTTGAACCTTTAGTACCGGTTTGTGCCACGAACCGGTACTAATGGGGTGGTGGCAGGCTGGCGTCAGGCCGGGGCCCCACGAGCCTCTTTAGTCCCGGTTTGTGGCACAAACCGGTACTAAAGGGCCATCCTTTAGTACCGGTTCGTGCGATGAACCGACACTAAAGGGGTCTAAGCTATAGTCCCGGTTGGAGACACAAACCGGGACTATAGGGCAATTTTCAAACTTGAAAAAATCATAACTAAATCATCGTAATTCAGAAAAATACATATAATATATCAAAATTTGCAGAACAAAAAGATTGATCCATAGCAAACAAGCAATCAAATCCGGCATGACCTCCAAACTGGCATGACACGCCAGGTCAGTACACTGAATGTACTTGCAAGCTCACAGCAACCAAAGCAATCAAGACACACAACCGCATGACAATTACAAGTTAACGAGGATTAACATGATACTATCAGAACAACATGTCATGAACAACATGATACAGCTAGAACAATACGAGCATGGCATGAAAATATAAACATGATGACACTATCATGCAACATGATGACGTTATCATGCACCAACTTACTCTGTTCGGGTTACCTCGTAACCATCATGGACATCACACGATCATCTCAGGATCCAATCAAGCTTGGTATTAACAATACCATAGTAATCATTACATGACCACAAGGAGCTTGATCTTTACCCTCGACTCTCGCATAATACCACAAATATCCATCAAGTCAATATCCTCGATACCACGGTGATCATCCCATGATCACGACCAATCTCTTTCTCATAATCGAACCAGGGTTGTTATTAATCAAGTTACTATTATTACTGTTGACCCACAGTGTGACCAACTACGAACTGGGCCCATATCTGTGGGCGCGGCTATCGATAGATTTAATACACACTCTGCATAGGTAGCGCACTGTACCCACACCACGGAACCCATGGCCTTGAACTCCTACTCGGGTGGATCAACGATGTTCCGACAAAACCGTCCTACTGCCATGACACTGCCACTCCGACCAACTCCCCTCTGGGATAAGTCCTGGGTGGCCCAGTGCCTACCAAAGGCATCAACGACCACTGTCGTGGCAAAACAAAAACGGTCCCAAACGGGGACAAGTCGGCTACAACAACTACATGCACACAAGGCTTATGCCGTCCTACCCGGCCAAGGTAGTGCCCATGCATAACCATCCCTCGTTGGAGGCACCGGCGAGAGGCATGACAATAGACCTGATACGTCTCCAACATATCTATAATTTTTGATTGTTCCATGCTATTATATTATCTGTTTTGGATGTTTATGAGCTTTATTAAACACTTTTATATTATTTTTGGGACTAACCTATTGACCAAGAGCCCAGTGCCAATTCCGGTTTTTTTCCCTTGTTTCAGTGTTTCGAAGAAAAGGAATATCAAATGGGGTCGAAACGGAATGAATCCTTCTGGAGAAGTTATTTTTGGAAGGAAAGCAACCAGATAGACTTGGAGTGCATGTCAGGAAAGAAACAAGAGAGCCATGAGGTAGGGGGCGCGCCCTCCACCCTCGTGGGCTCCTCGTGGCTCCCCTGACGTACTTCTTCCTCCTATATATACCTATATACCCTAAAATGATCGGGGAACAGGATAGATCGGGAGTTCCGCCGCCATAAGCCTCTGTAGCCACCAAAAACCAATCGGGACCCTATTCCGGCACCCTGCCAGAGGGGGGGAACCCTCACCGGTGGCCATCTTCATCATCCCGGCGCTCTCCCCCACTTCACCCTTGCCGTGTTATTCGCCCTCTCTTTTCCGTTTGCCTTTTTCTCGCTTGCTTGTCGTTATGGCTAGTCCTGTATCTTCTCCGTTGTCTCCCGAGAATGAAGTTCTAAATTTTAAACAAAGGGAGGGAGAAAATCTAAAATACGCTTGGTATAGAATTTGCAATGCTCAAAATAGATCTACCAGGAAGCAATCTACCTCAGTTCTTCCCCGCAATTTTTATGTAGGTGCTAATCCTTGGTATAGATATATCCTTGATACCATTACCGGAGGGAATTTCTTCGGTAGCCGCACTTTTGACTCTTATAATGCTATGATAGATTTATTTGGCTCACCACCTCTTTTGGTTAATGGAACTATGTTAACTTTGGAGCATGTAATGCAAAGACTTGAGATTATTGAAAATATAGTTGCTACCATTGAATTAATTGAAAATCAAGATAAAAAGATCCACAATCAAATTACCCAATATGGATCTATGGTAGGAGTAACTTTGAAAAATATTAAGGAGAAGGAACCCATAGTTAATGAGAGAATAAATCAAGATTCCACTAGAATCGATAAACTTGAGGATATCATTACCAACTTGGGAACCGCTTTTTCTTCCGTTAAGAGTACTTCAAGTTCTTCTAATAAAGTTGCTAAGCTTATGTATGTTCCTAAAAATAAGGGTGAATCCTCTAGTAAGGAAACTGCGGATCTTAAATCTATAAGTATTCATCCCAATCCTTTTGCTATCATTAAGGAACCATTTGCTATGAATGAATTTTTCGATCTTGTGCCTAAAAGTTTGATAATTACTAAAAGAAAGAAATTTCTAAGGAAGGTACACTAGTAGAAAAAGGGTCAAACGTGAAGCACATTAGTGCCGGTTTGATTTTGGCCCGATACTAATGGTACCATTAGTGCCGGTTCGAACGGATTTGCATTAATGCCGGTTTGTGTTGAACCTTTAGTACCGGTTCGTGCCACGAACCGGTACTAAAGGGGTGGTGGCAGGCTGGCGTCAGGCCGGGGCCCCACGAGCCTCTTTAGTCCCGGTTTGTGGCACAAACCGGTACTAAAGGGCCAACCTTTAGTACCGGTTCGTGCGACGAACCGGCACTAAAGGGGTCTAAGCTATAGTCCCGGTTGGAGACACAAACCGGGACTATAGGGCAATTTTCAAACTTGAAAAAATCATAACTAAGTCATCGTAATTCAGAAAAATACATATAATATATCAAAATTTGCAAAACAAAAAGATTGATCCATAGCAAACAAGCAATCAAATCCGGCATGACCTGCAAACTGGCATGACACGCCAGGTCAGTACACTGAATGTACTTGCAAGCTCACAGCAACCAAAGCAATCAAGACACACAACCGCATGACAATTACAAGTTAACGAGGATTAACATGATACTATCAGAACAACATGTCATGAACAACATAATACAGCTAGAACAATACGAGCATGGCATGAACATATAAACATGATGACACTATCATGCAACATGATGACGTTATCATGCACCAACTTACTCTGTTCGGGTTACCTCGCAACCATCATGGACATCACACGATCATCTCAGGATCCAATCAAGCTTGGTATTAACAATACCATAGTAATCATTACATGACCACAAGGAGCTTGATCTTTACCCTCGACTCTCGCATAATACCACAAATATCCATCAACTCAATATCCTCGATACCACGATGATCATCCCATGATCACAACCAATCTATTTCTCATAATCGAACCAGGGTTGTTATTAATCAAGTTACTATTATTACTGTTGACCCACAGTGTGACCAACTACGAACTGGGCCCATATCCGTGGGCGCGGCTATCGATAGATTTAATACACACTTTGCATAGGTAGCGCACTGTACCCACACCACGGAACACATGGCCTTGAACTCCTATTCAGGTGGACCAACGACGTTCCGACAAAACCGTCCTACTGCCATGACACTGCCACTCCGACCAACTCCCCTCTGGGATAAGTCCTGGGTGGCCCAGTGCCTACCAAAGGCATCAACGACCACCGTCGTGGCAAAAAAAAACGGTCCCTGTCGGTGTACTAGAGTAGGGGTACCCTAGTATCCCGAACTTGTGCACGGGCAGTCGCAGCATCCCGCGGCAAGGCTTGCCGGGTGACCGCCAAGGACCTCCGTGGTTCCTTTCGAGCCATTCAAGGACAAAGTATTTAAACCAAGGCATACAAGACCCCGGCAAGAGGAGCTTGCCGGGAAGGCCAACCAAATCTCAAGGAACTTGCCGCGACACTCCACGCGTCCCGGCAAGGCCCGGTGAGCGACAAGCTCTCGGACGCGACAAGACAACGACCGCGGCAAGGCGCTTGCCGCGGCAAGCCACCACTCTGTACCCGCGCTCCAGCACATCCACCAATGTGTCGCTCTGGGACCCTTCCAGGCGTGCGTGGCGGGAGGCTGTGCAGCCAGCGGTGCACGGTGGCAAGCGGCGCTGACAAGATTGCCATCGTGGCGAGCGGTGGCGTCCCTGACGGTCCCTTTTTGCACTATTTGGACGACGCAGACGGGCATTTAATGCCCTTGTCCCCTGCCATTAGGGTTAGGTATGATACACTGTACAAGTAGTTGTACCAACCGCAACACCTTTCCATTTTTACCCTTGTCTACGTTGCCACCTGTCGGTGACCCCTTGAACATATAAAAGGAGGCCCACGCGCATCATAGAAGGGGGGAGGAGGAGAACTCTCACGCTCGGTCTCGTTAGCTGCTGGTGTGTACTGTAGCACTCCGCGCTCCCGAGCATGAACTCAATACAAACCACAAAGCAGGAGTAGGGTTTTACGCATCCGTGCGGCCCAAACCTGGGTAAACTGCTCGTGTGCTTCGCCTCGATCTGCTCTTTGTGCGATCTCCGCCCCCCGCCGAACCGAAAGGGGCTCGGTCCGCCGGTCCCATAGGTGTTCGTGGATTAGTCCCCCGACATCTTTGGCGCGCCAGGTAGGGGGCGTCGAGGTTGTGTGAACCAGATCCGGCGTTCACACGAGCTAGATCTTCATCATCTTCATCGACATGCCGCCGAAGAAGAAGACTTCGGAGGCGGCTGCTCCGTCCGCGCCGAACCCACCACCGCCGGAGCAAACGGCTGGTGGGGTAGACGCCGGCGGAAGAACGGGCGTCGACGAGGGAGCTCATGGTGCTGCCAGGTCCAAGGACAAGGCTGCGCTGCTCATCGGCGGCGTAGCCGGATCCCACAACCACCGGGCGCACTCCAAGACCTCGGCGTCCGTACATGCACCGCGCCCATCTCAGCAGGGGCAGGACCGGCAGCGTCATGGTACTCACGGTACCATGCGTTTGCTGGGCCAAGATCAAGCTGGTGGATTTCGGAGTGCTCAAGACCAGCATGCACGCCAACATGCTGGCACGAGCGAGGCACGGTCGCCTGGACGTGATACTGCTCCTTCTAACGTAGTTAGAAGTCCGAGCATATCCCGCTCCTCGCACCGTTCGCCACCGCCACCCGCCACTTCAGCAGAAGCTTTGGCGCGAGCTCAACTGCTCCTGGACTACCCTCCAACGGCAGACAAGATCGACGACTGGAGGGCCACCATTCAGAGTCTCATCGGCTTCGCCAACGGCGACACTCCACGGCAGCCGAGTACATCGCAGCCGCGGCAAGTCAGCCAGGCACGAGCCGGTGGCGACAAGGCTGGTGGGGGTGCAACCACTGTGCACTCTCTGCCCCGAAGGCCAAGATCGCCGACCCGCCGGATCCACCTCGACGGCGACTCCACCGCGTCATCGGATCCACGAGCTCGTCGCAATCAGCGCCAAGTTCTTCACGAACGATAGCAAGAAGACGCTCGTACTCGCATCGAGCGCCGAAGAGAAGCGCGACATCAATCAGACCAGCGCGTTGGGCCTTCTGTCGACATGCATGCGCTAGGGCAACCAGGCGACTTGCCGTACGCGGTAGGTTTCCCTGCGTTTACTCATGAGCTGCGGCAAGTCCAGTGGCCCAGCAAGAAGAATTTCAAGCCAGACGTACCAGAGAAGTACGACGGCAAGTCGCATCCGTCGGAGTTCCTCAGCGTGTACACCATTCGCGGTGCAGGCTGCCGGGGGATGGGACGACAAGATCCTTGCCAACTACTTCCCGCTGGTGCTCAAGCCCAACGTCAGGTCCTGGCTCATGCATTTGCCGGACAACTCTATATCCTCCTGGGCAGACCTATGCCATCAGTTTGTTGGCGCCTTTACAGGCGGCCACAAACCTCATGGCCAAGAGAGTGACCTTCATCTGCTCACCCAGAAGGAAGGAGAGCCCATGCGCAAGTACATTCAAAGGTTCAGCCGTGTACAACACAACATCCCAAGTGTCCACCCTGCCGCGGTCATCAGCGCGTTCCATCAGAACGTGCGTAACCGCAGGATGAGGGAGGAGATGGCGATGTGCAAGATCAGAGACGTCAGTGAGCTGTATGCCCTGGCCGACAAGTGTGCACGTGCTGAGGAAGGGAGGAAATTCCCCGGAGAGAATACAGGAGCAGGAGGATCTGACAGCGAGGATGCTGCCCCGGCGAAGAAAAACCGGCAGTGGAATAACAGGAAGAAGAAAGGCAAAGATGTGCTAGTCATTGAGCAGTCCGGCAATGAAGGTGGCGCCAAGAAAGCCAAAGCTGGTAGCTCCGGCAAGGAGATTGCCGCATGCACCAACTGCCAGGCTGTGGCGGTCACCGACAAGCAGGACGGCACCGACAAGCAGTACTGCAAGATCCACCGCACCAAGGGCCATGACCTCCAGAGCTGCAAGAAGGTAGAGCAGCTCGTCCAACAGCAAAAGGCTGAATACGAGCGACGCGACAAGGAGAGGGCCCAAGGAGGCGCTGGAGAATCCGGCAAGAAGCGCGCCGGCCGAGGAGGACGCCGCGGCAAGGCCAAGCAGCGGCAAGGAGACAGACCTCCCCGCGGCCGCGACAAGGATGAAGATGACGACGACGACGAAGACATGGATGATGTCGAGACCAGTGAGCAGGAGTTCCAGAAAGCCACAGAGGTCTTGTGCGTTGACGGCGGTGCTTCTCTGCATACTTCGCACCGCCAACTCAAGCAGTGGGTGCGGGAAGTCAATGCGGCGGAACCACCTATCGAGTCACGCAAGCTTCTGAAATGGTCCAGCATGCCTATCATCTTTGATATTGAGGACCACCCAGATCGCACAACTACGGTCGGGTGCTTGCCGATGTTGGTTTCACCAACTATCCGCAACCTCAAAGTCACTAAGATGCTAGTTGACGGCGGGGCCGGCTTGAACCTGATCTCCTCCGTTGTACTCCAGAAACTCCAGATCCCTGACAGCGAGCTTGAAGAAACCGGCACATTCCAAGGAATTAACCCGGGAAGGAGCAAGCCGAAGGGGAAGGTCACATTGCCAGTAACATTTGGCAGCGAGTTGAACTTCAGGACTGAGAGGGTCACTTTTGACGTTGCCAATTTTCCATTGCCTTACAATGGGATACTCGGCCGTCCAGCACTCGCCAAGTTCATGGCAGCCTCTCACTATGCATACAACATGCTGAAGATGCCAGGCCCGATAAGCGTCATCTCTGTCCCTGGCGACAAGAAGGATGCCCTTATCTGCGCCGACAAGATCTACCGGGAAGCGGCAGCCGCAATAGATCGCATGACACCTGCCGTTGAAGCACCCGGGGGGAAGAAGAAGACCAAGTCCGGCAAGAGTTCTGATGCCCACTCCGGCAAGCGCACCTCTTCGGAGTGCTGCGCTGCCGTCGAGGACGCACCATCGAGCTCCACCGGCAAGTGTAAGAAGACGATGATAGCTCCGCCAGAGACCAAGAAGGTGTCCGCCAAGGAGGACGGCACTGGTGGTACCTTCACTATCAGTGCCACTCTCGACCCTAAATAGGAAAGCGCGCTCATTGCTTTCCTGCGGGCGAATGTAGACGTGTTTGCGTGGCAACCGTCTGACATCCCCGGTGTTCCCAGGAAAGTAATTGAGCACCATCTTGCCGTTTGTCCTCATGCGCGGCCCGTCAAGCAGAAGGTCAGGAAGCAAGCAGTGGAGCACCAAGAGTTCATCGCAGAAGAAATCAAGAAATTGGAAGCAGCAGGCCTTGTCAGAGGAGTGCTCCATCCTACATGGCTGGCCAATCCTGTAGTTGTGCGCAAGGCAAACGGGAAATGGAGGCTTTGTATCAACTTTACCGATGTTAATAAAGCTTGTCCCAAAGATCCATTTCCCTTGCCGCGCATTGACCAGATTGTTGACTCCACGGCCGGATGTGACTTGCTTTCATTTCTTGACGCATACTCAGGATACCATCAGATCTTCATGGCAGAAGAGGATGAGGAGAAGACCGCATTCATCACTCCATGTGGCACGTACTGTTTCGTACGGATGCCTTTCGGTTTAAAAAATGCTGGTTCAACATTTGCAAGGGTAGTCCATGTCGCTCTTGAGCCACAAATACACAGGAATGTGGAAGCCTACATGGATGACATAGTGGTCAAGAGCAAAGACAAGGCAACTCTGATTCAAGATTTAGATGAGACCTTTGCAAATCTACGCAAGATCAACCTCAAGCTAAACCCCGAGAAGTGTGTGTTTGGAGTCCCTTCTGGAAAGCTTCTCGGGTTTTTCGTATCTCAGCGCGGAATTGAAGCCAATCCCGACAAGATCAAGACCATTGAGCAAATTGAAGCACCAAAGCGCGTCAAGGATGTACGAAGACTTGCCGGTTGCGTGGCTGCTCTTAGCAGGTTTATCTCTAGGTCTGCTGAGCGTGCCCTGCCATTTTTCAAAATACTGAAAAAGGCAGGTCCAATGAAATGGACTCTGGAAGCGGGGGCTGCGCTGCAGGACTTGAAGAGATACCTGTCCTCCACTCCAACACTTGTCGCACCTAAGCCACAAGAGAAGTTGCTGCTGTATATAGCGGCAACCAATCAAGTGGTTAGTGCTGCGTTAGTTGCGGAGAGGGAGGCTGATGATGAGCCAGCAACCACGGCAGGCGCATCCAGCGACAAGCAGGGGGCTTCCCCGACAAGCTCTGGTCCCGACAAGGATGGATCTGCGCAGACACGCGAGGAGATAAAGAAGAGAATGGTGCAGCGCCCACTTTACTTTGTCAGTTCCCTTCTGCAGGGGGCTAGGTCAAGGTACTCTGGTGTGCAGAAATTGCTTTTCGGCCTTCTCATGGCCTCGAGAAAGCTGCGCCATTACTTCCAAGCACATGAGATCACAGTTGTCACTCGCTTTCCGCTGAAGAGGATACTGCAGAATCCAGAAGCGACAAGCAGGATTGTTGAGTGGGCACTGGAACTGTCAAGCTTTGGCCTCAAGTTTGAGAGTACTTCAACTATCCAAAGCAGAGCATTGGCAGAATTCATAGCAGAGTGGACGCCAACACCAGATGAAGAAATTCCAGAAACGAGCATCCCCGTCGAGGAAGCAAGCAAAGAGTGGCTGATGTACTTTGATGGTGCCTTTTCGCTGCAAGGCGCCGGCGCTGGCGTGCTGCTTGTCGCACCCACCGGAGAGCACCTCAAGTACGTAGTCCAGATGCACTTTCCCAAGGAGCAAGCAACAAACAATACTGCAGAGTATGAAGGCTTGCTTGCCGGTCTCAGGATCGCAGCAGACCTTGGGATCAAGAAGCTCATTGTCAGGGGTGACTCACAGCTTGTCGTCCGCCAAGTGAACAAGAGCTATCAGAGTCCGTTGATGGAAGCCTACGTCGATGAAGTGAGAAAGCTAGAAGAGCGCTTTGACGGCCTGCAGATGAAGCATATTCCAAGAGCTCAGAACGACATTGCCGATGGCCTATCAAAGTGCGCCGCACTTAAGTTACCTGTGGAACCAGGGATCTTTGTGCTCAAGCTGACTCGACTGTCCGTAACGCCATCAACTGGACAGAGCAAAAAGAGGAACTTGATTTCTGGTGACTATTTTCTGGCAGAACTTCCCAAAGCCGCCGCCAAGAAGGTCCCCAAGATCAACACCAAGAGTGCTGAGGAGCAGTCTGCTCCGGCAAGCCCTAGGGTTTGTTCCGTTGAAGCAGAGGTTCCCGACAAGTTTTGCTCCGGCAAGCTTGCCGGGGAACATCAAGCTCCGGCTGAGCCGCAGGTTCTCGCCGTAGAAGCGGATGTTCCCGCAGCAACAAAGCTCAACACCAAGAGTGCTGAGGAGCAGTCTGCTCCGGCAAGCCCTAGGGTTTGTTCCGTAGAAGCAGAGGCTCCCGACAAGTTTCGCTCCGGCAAGCTTGCCGGGGAACGTCAAGCTCCGGCTGAGCCGCAGGTTCTCGCCGTAGAAGCGGATGTTCCCGCAGCAGCAGATGTGCCTTTAGTCCTTGTTGTCGAGCCACAAGCTCCAGCATGGGCACAGCAGATTATCCGTTTCCTTCAGACAGGAGAACTTCCCGAAGAGCAAGAAGAAGCGGAAAGAGTAGCCCGGCAGTCAAGTATGTACCAGTTTGTCGACAACACACTGTACAGAAGAAGACTCAACGGTGTGAAATTGAAGTGTATTCCCCGGGAAGACGGACAAAAGCTGTTGGCAGAGATACATGGAGGCATATGTGGTCACCACATTGGCGCAAGAGCACTTGCCGGCAAAGCATTCCGGCAAGGTTTCTTTTGGCCGACAGCCCTCCAGGATGCAACGACACTAATTACCAGGTGTGAAGCGTGCCAGTTCCATTCCAAGCAGATACACCAGCCAGCTCAAGCTCTCGAGACAATCCCTTTGTCCTGGCCATTTTCGGTCTGGGGGCTCGACATCCTCGGCCCCTTTCCCCGAGCAGTCGGGGGCTTTGAGTACTTGTACGTTGCAATCGACAAGTTCACAAAGTGGCCGGAAGTGGAACCAGTGAGGAAGGTGACAGCACAGTCAGCAGTCAAGTTCTTCAGGTCGATTGTTTGCCGTTTCGGGATCCCTAACAGGATCATCACCGACAACGGTACGCAATTCACGAGCCGCACCTTCATGCAGTACGTCCAAGATCTTGGTGCCAAGGTCTGCTTCGCTTCTGTTGCTCACCCGAGAAGCAACGGTCAAGCGTAGAGGGCAAATGCTGAAGTGCTGCGTGGGCTCAAGACCAGGACTTTCGACAGGCTGCACAAGTGCGGAAGAAACTGGATTGAGGAGCTGCCGGTGGTTCTTTGGTCGATCAGGACGACGCCAAATCGAGTCACTGGACAGACACCTTTCGCTCTAGTCTATGGAGCAGAGGCAGTTATCCCCACGGAACTCGTATACGGGTCACCTCGAGTGCTCGCTTATGATGAGCTTGAGCAAGAGCAGCTGCGACAAGATGACACGCTGCTCCTTGAGGAAGACCGTCTTCAGGCTGCTGTGCGAGCTGCTCGCTACCAGCAAGCTTTGCGCCGCTACCATAGCCGCAAAGTTAACGCCAGAAGTCTCGAGGAAGGCGACCTTGTTCTTCGGCGCGTTCAGTCCGCCAAGAATTCCAACAAGTTGATGCCGAAGTGGGAAGGCCCTTACCGGGTGAAACGAGTCACTAGGCCTGGCGCTGTCCGCCTTGAGACCGAAGATGGCATTCCGGTGAGCAACTGCTGGAATATTGGGCATCTTCGTAAGTTTTACCCGTAAGGCGCGGTTGCCGGAACCCGTTCCGGCAACCACCTTTTGTACAAGTCTTGCCGCTGTTGCATGTAATCCTTTGTACAAAGCCGGGCGCAGACCCCGTGCATAAGTAAAGCTCATGTGCTCCGCACATCTTGTCAATTTCATGCTTTCTATTTTTTGCATGTGTTATCTGACACTTTGTGCAGCACCTACCCCCGGTAAGCAATAACGAGCCATAAGGCTCCATATCTCTATTTTCTCTCCTTTCTTTTTTTTTCTCAAGGAAAGGAAGGTTCCCTCGCGCACAAGTTTGCCGGGGGGCGGGGGGGGGGGGGGAAGGAGAAGATAATGGTATGGACCAGGCGTCGTTCAAGAATTTCGCCTTGCCAGGAAGCAAACAACAGAAAAGCTAAGTTGCCAAAGTTTGAGCAATCAGATTTTTTAAATTTTTTAAGTTATCTTCCTTGAACGACCGCACTTTGTATGGAAAACCTGTGCGTGGAGGAACCAACTCATAGCTAGTTGCGCCCTTATTTTGTTTCGAGTCCACTCAGCAACTTAAGTGAGCTGCGACTAGTTGCCTCGCAGCTAGTCGCGCCCTTACTTTGTTTCGAGTCCGCTCAACAACTTAAGTGAGCTGCGACTAGTTGCGACAAGGTTTCTTGTCGGTAGCGGCACCGCCAGCAGGCTGCTGATGTTCCGCACTCATCGCTCGCGGCTAAGGTGCCTGCGCCGGCAAGTTCCCTAAAAGCGTAGGGCAAAAACATACAAAGGGAGGAATCAAGTAAAGGGAATAACATAGCAATCACTACACAAAATAGAGTTATATTACAAGATAGCTTGTCGCAGCTCTAACAGATTGTTCTCATAACATGACCAGCAACGACAAGAAAAGAAGAAAACGGGCGGCCTAGTCTACGCGATCGCCCTCGATCCTCTTGATCCCGCTCACCTTGTCCACAATGGGTGCGACAAGGGCCTTGAGCGCTTCCAGATCGGCATACGGCGGCAAGGTCTTGAGGACGTTGGAGAGGTTGAGGCCCGGGTTGCGGAAGGCCACCTTCACCAACACCTTTTGAAGAGCTCCCGCGCAGATCTTGCACGACTCGTCGGCCAGCTGCTTTGGGATCTTCTCCCGGAGCCGCTGGAGGGCCGTCGCCACGCCTTTGAAGAACAAGGTGAGCTTGGCGCTGGGTTGGAGGTTCTCATCAGAGGGATACCCGAGATCCTCCATCCCCAGCTGCGCCAGCTCCTTGTCGATATCTGCGGCTGCATTCACGAGACCCTTCGTCCAGTGCTCCACAGTCTCCTTAAAGGTGTTCTGGGCGGCAGCGGTACTTGCCAGCAGCGCCTTGTCGGCCTTGATCTCCTCCTTCAAGGCCATCTCTTGCTCCTTGGCGCCGTCCAGCGCCTTGGTCAAAGTGGTCAGCTTCAACTCAAGATCTGCGTTGGAGTCCTTGGCGGCGCTGAGCTCCTTGCCCTTCTCGGCGAGACGAGCCTGCAGCTCTGAGTTGCTGTGGGCGTCCTTCTCCCGCTCACTCTTGAGCGCGGCAAGATCTTCGCCGCTCGCCTTGAAATCGGCCTCCAGCTGCGCCACCTTCGTCTCCAGCTCCTTCTTGGCGGCCTCGGCAGCTGCGGCAGCATCCTCTGCTCGCTTGAGGGCTCCGCCGAATTTCTGCTCACGTGCGGCAAGCTCCTCCTCGTGACTGTCAAGGTTGACTTTCCGCTGCGTCAGCTCGCCCTCCTGCGCAGAAAGCTTCTCAGCGGCAAGCCGCTGTTGCTCTTCAACTTCAGCCCTCTCGAGGAGGAAGGCCTTCTGCTCTTCGGCAAGTCGCTCCCGCTCCTCTGCCAAGGACCGGAGAGCTTCTTGGTTGAAACCCCGGAGCTCCTCCGCGTGCTTCTCGATGTCCACTCCCGCCTTCGTGACAAGCGCCTCGCGGGATTCCAGCTTGGCTTGCCGCGCGCGGTAGAGTGACAACAGCTTCCGCAGCAGCCGCTCCTCCTCAGGCTCGCCGTTGCTGCTGCTCGGCGCGTCAACTAGCGTCAGTCCAGCGGAGGCGAGCACCTCTCCGTCGAAGCTCTCTCCCTCGACTGGCGCCCTGGAGCTTGACGCCTAGGGGAGGTTGATGAAGACGCCATCGCCGGCCTTCAAGTAGACGCCTGGCTGGGGCTCTTCGGAGCCCGCCGCTGCGGCAGCGGCGGACGGGTCAGCGGTCGGCATAGCGCCTGGCGCTCCTGCGGCCTCAGGGCCGTCAGTGCGATCGCCAGACCCCTCGCCAGCGGCTACGGCGGCAGCTTTGGCAGCCTCTGCGCCGGCGGGATCATCCGCGCCGGCTGCCCCTCCAGTAGCAGCGGCGTCGTCGGCAGCAACCTCGGTCTCCATCGGCTCCGCAGCAGATGGATCTGATGGCCGGAAAAGTGAGAAGAGTCAAGCAAATATCCAAAAGAAAAGAAGATCAAATGAAGAAGGACCCAAGGGAAGTTTTGAAGCAAGAGGATTACCTGGACTGGGTTCATCAGTCGTAGTCTCCGCCGCCGGGGGGACGCTGGTGCTCTCCCTTGCCGGAGACTTCTCCCTTGCCGGAGACCTCTCCCTTGCCGGAGGACTCTCCCTTGGCGGCGTAGTCGAAGCAGATGGCATGTCGGGGGTGGTCTCCGGGCGCTCCTGTTGGGGCTGCTCTGCTCCTACACAAACCAACAAATCAGATGTCAGCAAAGAAAGAGTATCCATGCGCGCCTAACAGCGGCAAGCGAACCATATGCTTACGCTGGGGGCTGCTCTGGAGAATAGTTACCGGGTCCGGCAAGGTGGTCTCGGGCGCGCCCCCTGCTGTCGCGGTGGGTTCGTCCTCGATGACAATCACCGGGACCTTGGCTCTCTTCGCTGCTCTCTAGGCCAGAGTCCTGAAAAGGAATGAGTTCAGAGTAGAGCAAATGAGATACAAGACAAAACATCAAGAATTGAAGAGCTACTAGTACAACAAGAGAATCTTACTCTTCTTCTTCTTCCTCGTCGGAGCTGAACGCGGAGAAGTCAAAGTCCGGCTCACGTCCGGCGCGAGGAGGCGGAGGAGTAGGTTCCCTTGGCCGCTTGGCGGGAACAGTGGCGGTGGTCTGAGACGACCCCGCTCTGGCTACCCAGCGGCGTGAGAAGCAGCAGGAGCAGAAGCGGTGGTCTAGGAAGACCCCGCTCTAGTTGCCGCAGCAACGTGAGGCGCTCCCACGGCAACAGTGCTTGCCGCGGTGGAGCGTGTCCCGCGGCGCGACGGCTGTTGACTCGTCTGCCGCTCCGCTACGTCCCCGGCCTTGCGGAGACGCCTTCTTGGTGGGGATGGAGGCTCTGCTTGCGGCGAGCTGCCTGAAGATGAGGAGGAAGAGGAGTTGATCTCCAACGAGCCGCTCGTATCCTCGGCGGGCTCGTTCGACTCGGCGTCACGCCCGGCAAGCTTTTCCCCACCGGCAAGCCCCTCTCGCTCGGTGCGGCTTGCCGCCTCTGCTGCATCTGCCTCCTCCACGGTGAATCCAAACTCGCCCGCGGCTGCGGCCGCCGCCGCCTCTTCCAGCCTGGTGGCGATGCGTTGCATCTCTTGCTCGGTGGTGTCGCGGGTGAGGCCATTCTTTTCATCGGAGCGGATCGGCACTTCCACCAAGCCGTCAAAGAACTCCTGCACGACGTCGTCTGCAGGCTCTAGCCAAGTTGAGACGATTCCATGCGAATCGCACAGCGGCATCATTGCACGGATGCGGTCGAGCGAGGAGTTGTTGCACAGCGGAACGACGCCCCGCGGCAACCTGAACACTTCGGGATGTTCAGGGTCATACTTGAACAGCTCCTGGAGCATCGCATTAAGCTCCAGAACAGTGAAGTTGAAGTTGAGGCCCGGACGCAGCCTCATGATGTCCGCCGCATTCTTGAACTCCCAGGCGGGTCTCCCCCTCTCCTGCAGGGGGGCGATGCGGCGGCGAAGAAAATCTGCGCCAACAGCGCCTACAGTGAGCCCGGCAAGCCTGAGGCATTGGATCCTGGTGACGACAATCTTCAGCCTAGCGTCTTCCGGGGCCACGTCACTCCAATCGCTGCCGCGTGCTACTGGGGTTTGGCGCTGGGCGGTAAACGGCTGCGGGTTCTCCTTAACAATCCAGCACCAGTCTGCTCTCCATTCCTCCCACTTGCCGCGGAACTCTCCCTCCAGATAAGTGTCCTTCTTGCCGGCCCTCGAGATCCAGGCGATTCCGCCGGATAAAGGCTCTCCTCTCTCTACTCGGGGCATAAAGAAGTGGCGAAAGAGGGCTACATTTGGATGGACTCTGACAAAGTTTTCGCATAGATGTGCAAAAACGGCCATGGTCAGAACGGCATTGGGGGTGAAGTCAAGGAGGCGGAACCCGTAGGTGTTCATGATATCGCAGAAAAACTCAGAGAAAGGCGGGCAGAGCCTGCAGTAGAAGAACAAGGCGAAGAAAGGATATCCGTTTGGAGCCGTTTTCCAAGGGGCGGCTGGGAGTACCTTCGTGCGCAGATGCGCTCGCGTCTCCGTCGACCAGAAGAGGTAGAAGTTTTCCCTCAGCTCCCTCACGGCGAGCTTGGGGGGGAAGATTGCCCGCTCCTTTCGCAGCGCCGCAAGCCGCTGTGCCTCGGTCGACTTCACAGCTTTCCCCTTGTCGGCTCTCGGAGCCATGGCGGAAGTGGTGGAGGAGGTCGACGGCGTTGGTGGTGCTGGTGGCGATGGGTGGCGGGGCGCTGCTCTCTTTCGGCTTTGAAGACGAGGGAGCGGCGGAGATTTCCGAGATTGGAGTAGCAACCGGCGAATGGGCGCACTACCCCTGTTTCCCCTGCTTATAAAGAGGGAGGGGGCGGACGTTCCGCCTTTCCGAATAAAGAAACCACCCACGATCTCTCCCACGATGCCGCATTCGACGCGTGCCGTTCGGGGGGGGCGCGGTGGATACGGAGGGAGATACGGCGTAACCTAGGCCACGCGTGCCCGTGCCCTGTTTTGGGCCTGGCCCAATAGCGCTCGGCACCGTGTATGGCCCAGGCCCGGGGGCTCCTGTCGGTGTACTAGAGTAGGGGTACCCTAGTATCCCGAACTTGTGCACGGGCAGTCGCAGCATCCCGCGGCAAGGCTTGCCGGGTGACCGCCAAGGACCTCCGTGGTTCCTTTGGAGCCATTCAAGGACAAAGTATTTAAACCAAGGCATACAAGACCCCGGCAAGAGGAGCTTGCCGGGAAGGCCAACCAATTCATCTCAAGGAACTTGCCGCGACGCGCCACGCGTCCCGGCAAGGCCCGGTGAGCGACAAGCTCTCGGACGCGACAAGACAACGACTGCGGCAAGGCGCTTGCCGCGGCAAGCCACCACTCTGTAACCGCGCTCCAGCACATCCACCAACGTGTCGCTCTGGGACCCTTCCAGGCATGTGTGGCGGGAGGCTGTGCAGCCAGCGGTGCACGGTGGCAAGCGGCGCTGACAAGATTGCCATCGTGGCGAGCGGTGGCGTCCCTGACGGTCCCTTTTTGCACTATTTGGACGACGCAGAAGGGCATTTAATGCCCTTGTCCCCTGCCGTCAGGGTTAGGTATGATACACTGTACAAGTAGTTGTACCAACCGCAACACCTTTCCATTTTTACCCTTGTCTACGTTGCCACCTGTCGGTGACCCCTTGAGCATATAAAAGGAGGCCCAAGCGCAACGTAGAAGGGGGGAGGAGGAGAACTCTCACGCTCGGTCTCGTTAGCTGCTGGTGTGTACTGTAGCACTCCGCGCTCCCGAGCAAGAACTCAATACAAACCACAAAGCAGGAGTAGGGTTTTACGCATCCGTGCAAGCCTCTGTAGTTCCGCCGCAAGCCTCTGTAGCCACCAAAAACCAATCGGGACCCTGTTCTGGCACCTGCCGGAGGGGGGAACCCTCACCGGTGGCCATCTTCATCATCCCGGTGCTCTCCCCCACTTCACCCTTGCCGTGTTATTCGCCCTCTCTTTTCCGTTTGCCTTTTTCTCGCTTGCTTGTCGTTATGGCTAGTCTTGTATCTTCTCCGTTGTCTCCCGCGAATTAAGTTCTAAATTTTAAACAAAGGGAGGGAGAAAATCTAAAAGACGCTTGGTATAGAATTTGCAATGCTCAAAATAGATCTACTAGGAAGCAATCTACCTCAGTTCTTCTCCGCAATTTTTATGTAGGTGCTAATCCTTGGTATAGATATATCCTTGATACCATTACCGGAGGGAATTTCTATGGTGGCCACACTTTTGACTCTTATAATGCTATGATAGATTTATTTGGCTCACCACCTCTTTTGGTTAATGGAACTATGTTAACTTTGGAGCATGTAATGCAAAGACTTGAGATTATTGAAAATATAGTTGCTACCATTGAATTAATTGAAAAATGTAGATAAAAAGATCCACAATCAAATTACCCAATATGGATCTAAGGTAGGAGAGTAACTTTGAAAAATATTAAGGAGAAGGAACCCATAGTTAATGAGAGAATAAATCAAGATTCCACTAGAATCGATAAACTTGAGGTATCATTACCAACTTGGGAACCGCTTTTTCTTCCGTTAAGAATACTCCAAGTTCTTCTAATAAATTGCTAAGCTTATGTATGTTCCTAAAAATAAGGGTGAATCCTCTAGTAAGGAAACTGCGGATCTTAAATCTATAAGTATTCATCCCAATCTTTGCTATCATTAAGGAACCATTTGCTATGAATGAATTTTTCGATCTTGTGCCTAAAAGTTTGATAATTACTAAAAGAAAGAAATTTCTAAGGAAGGTACACTAGTAGAAAAAGGGTCAAACGTGAAGCACATTAGTGCCGGTTTGATTTTGGCCCGGTACTAATGGTACCATTAGTGCCGGTTCGAACGGATTTGCATTAATGCCGGTTCGTGTTGAACCTTTAGTACCGGTTCGTGCCACGAACCGGTACTAAAGGGGTGGTGGCAGGCTGGCGTCAGGCCGGGGCCCCACGAGCCTCTTTAGTCCCGGTTTGTGGCACAAACCGGTACTAAAGGGCCAACCTTTAGTACCGGTTCGTGCGACGAACCGGCACTAAAGGGGTCTAAGCTATAGTCCCGGTTGGAGACACAAACCGGGACTATAGGGCAATTTTCAAACTTGAAAAAATCATAACTAAATCATCGTAATTCAGAAAAATACATATAATATATCAAAATTTGCAGAACAAAAAGATTGATCCATAGCAAACAAGCAATCAAATCCGGCATGACCTGCAAACTGGCATGACACGCCAGGTCAGTACACTGAATGTACTTGCAAGCTCACAGCAACCAAAGCAATCAAGACATACAACAGCATGAAAATTACAAGTTAACGAGGATTAACATGATACTATCAGAACAACATGTCATGAACAACACGATACAGCTAGGACAATACGAGGATGGCATGAACATATAAACATGATGACACTATCATGCAACATGATGACGTTATCATGCACCAACTTACTCTGTTCGGGTTACCTCGTAACCATCATGGACATCACACGATCATCTCAGGATCCAATCAAGCTTGGTATTAACAATACCATAGTAATCATTACATGACCACAAGGAGCTTGATCTTTACCCTCGACTCTCGCATAATACCACAAATATCCATCAACTCAATATCCTCGATACCACGGTGATCATCCCATGATCACAACCAATCTCTTTCTCATAATCGAACCAGGGTTGTTATTAATCAAGTTACTATTATTACTGTCGACCCACTGTGTGACCAACTACGAACTGGGCCCATATCCGTGGGCGCGGCTATCGATAGATTTCAATACTGCAGTTAGCGGCGCAAGCGGTACAGACGCACTTACCCCACACCACCAGAACACATGGCCTTGAAACTCCTATTCGGCGTATCTGATTAGATTTACACCAAAACGATCAGCATCTACTCTGCAGATACAAGATAACCGTGCCTGACATCCTGTATGACCACTCTGCGCCACACACTCGTGAACACATGGCCTTGAACTTCCTATATCGAGTGGACCAACGACGTTCCGCCACAACTACCCCATCGTCGCTACTTCTACAAGAATTCGCTATGCGAGTGCTGCCAACTCCCAGTGAGCCTAGCAACACAGCCAACTCATCCATACTAGTACTACTATCTCTTCGTCCCCTGGTGGTTGCAACCCATGACCAAACATAATCCTGGGTGGACCACCCAGCGCCTACCAAAGGCATCAACGACCACCGTCGTGGACAAAACAACAAACGGTCCCAAACGGGGACAAGTTCGGCTACAACAACTACGGGCACACAAGGCTTATTGCCGTCCTACCCGGCCAAGGTAGTGCCCGCGCATAACCATCCCTCGTTGGAGGCACCGGCGAGAGGCATGACAATAGACCTGATACGTCTCCAACATATCTATAATTTTTGATTGTTCCATGCTATTATATTATCTGTTTTGGATGTTTATGAGCTTTATTAAACACTTTTATATTATTTTTGGGACTAACCTATTGACCCAGAGCCCAGTGCCAAGTTCCTGTTTTTTCCCTTGTTTCAGTGTTTCGAAGAAAAGGAATATCAAACGGAGTCGAAACGGAATGAAACCTTCTGGAGAAGTTATTTTTGGAAGGAAAGCAACCTGATAGACTTGGAGTGCACGTCAGGAAAGAGAGAGAGCCACGAGGTAGGGGGGCGCGCCCTCCACCCTCGTGGGCCCCTCGTGGCTCCCCTGACGTACTTCTTCCTCCTATATATACCCATATACCCTAAAACGATCGGGGAACAGATAGATCGGGAGTTCCGCCGCCGCAAGCCTCTGTAGCCACCAAAAACCAATCGGGACCCTGTTCCGGCACCCTGCCGGAGGGGGGAACCCTCACCGGTGGCCATCTTCATCATCCCGGCGCTCTCCCCCACTTCACCCTTGCCGTGTTATTCGCCCTCTCTTTTCCGTTTGCCTTTTTCTCGCTTGCTTGTCGTTATGGCTAGTCTTGTATCTTCTCCGTTGTCTCCCGAGAATGAAGTTCTAAATTTTAAACAAAGGGAGGGAGAAAATCTAAAAGACGCTTGGTATAGAATTTGCAATGCTCAAAATAGATCTACCAGGAAGCAATCTACCTCAGTTCTTCTCCGCAATTTTTATGTAGGTGCTAATCCTTGGTATAGATATATCCTTGATACCATTACCGGAGGGAATTTCTTGGGTAGCCACACTTTTGACTCTTATAATGCTATGATAGATTTATTTGGCTCACCACCTCTTTTGGTTAATGGAACTATGTTAACTTTGGAGCATGTAATGCAAAGACTTGAGATTATTGAAAATATAGTTGCTACTATTGAATTAATTGAAAATCTAGATAAAAAGATCCACAATCAAATTACCCAATATGGATCTAAGGTAGGAGTAACTTTGAAAAATATTAAGGAGAAGGAACCCATAGTTAATGAGAGATAAATCAAGATTCCACTAGAATCGATAAACTTGAGGTATCATTACCAACTTGGGAACCGCTTTTTCTTCCGTAAGAGTATCCAAGTTCTCAATAAATTTGCTAAGCTTATGTATGTTCCTAAAAATAAGGGTGAATCCTCTAGTAAGGAAACTGCGGATCTTAAATCTATAAGTATTCATCCCAATCCTTTTGCTATCATTAAGGAACCATTTGCTATGAATGAATTTTTCGATCTTGTGCCTAAAAGTTTGATAATTACTAAAAGAAAGAAATTTCTAAGGAATACACTAGTAGAAAAAGGGTCAAACCTGAAGCACATTAGTGCCGGTTTGATTTTGGCCCGGTACTAATGGTACCATTAGTGCCGGTTCGAACGGATTTGCATTAATGCCGGTTCGTGTTGAACCTTTAGTACCGGTTCGTGCCACGAACCGGTACTAAAGGGGTGGTGGCAGGCTGGCGTCAGGCCGGGGCCCCACGAGCCTCTTTAGTCCCGGTTTGTGGCACAAACCGGTACTAAAGGGCCAACCTTTAGTACCGGTTCGTGCGACGAACCGGCACTAAAGGGGTCTAAGCTATAGTCCCGGTTGGAGACACAAACCGGGACTATAGGGCAATTTTCAAACTTGAAAAAATCATAACTAAATCATCGTAATTCAGAAAAATACATATAATATATCAAAATTTGCAGAACAAAAAGATTGATCCATAGCAAACAAGCAATCAAATCCGGCATGACCTGCAAACTGGCATGACACGCCAGGTCAGTACACTGAATGTACTTGCAAGCTCACAGCAACCAAAGCAATCAAGACAGACAACCGCATGACAATTACAAGTTAACGAGGTTTAACATGATACTATCAGAACAACATGTCATGAACAACATGATACAGCTAGAACAATACGAGCATGGCATGAACATATAAACATGATGACACTATCATGCAACATGATGACGTTATCATGCACCAACTTACTCTGTTCGGGTTACCTCGTAACCATCATGGACATCACACGATCATCTCAGGATCCAATCAAGCTTGGTATTAACAATACCATAGTAATCATTACATGACCACAAGGAGCTTGATCTTTACCCTCGACTCTCGCATAATACCACAAATATCCATCAACTCAATATCCTCGATACCACGGTGATCATCCCATGATCACAACCAATCTCTTTCTCATAATCGAACCAGGGTTGTTATTAATCAAGTTTATTATTACTGTTGACCCACAGTGTGACCAACTACGAACTGGGCCCATATCCGTGGGCGCGGCTATCGATAGATTTAATACACACTCTGCATAGGTAGCGCACTGTACCCACACCACGGAACCCATGGCCTTGAACTCCTATTCGGGTGGACCAACGACGTTCCGACAAAACCGTCCTACTGCCATGACACTGCCACTCCGACCAACTCCCCTCTGGGATAAGTCCTGGGTGGCCCAGTGCCTACCAAAGGCATCAACGACCACCGTCGTGGCAAAACAAAAACGGTCCCAAACGGGGACAAGTCGGCTACAACAACTACGGGCACACAAGGCTTATGCCGTCCTACCCGGCCAAGGTAGTGCCCGCGCATAACCATCCCTCGTTGGAGGCACCGGCGAGAGGCATGACAATAGACCTGATACGTCTCCAACATATCTATAATTTTTGATTGTTCCATGCTATTATATTATCTGTTTTGGATGTTTATGAGCTTTATTAAACACTTTTATATTATTTTTGGGACTAACCTATTGACCCAGAGCCCAGTGCCAATTCCTGTTTTTTCCCTTGTTTCAGTGTTTCGAAGAAAAGGAATATCAAACGGGGTCGAAACGGAATGAAACCTTCTGGAGAAGTTATTTTTGGAAGGAAAGCAACCTGATAGACTTGGAGTGCACGTCAGGAAAGAAACGAGAGAGCCACGAGGTAGGGGGCGCGCCCTCCACCCTCGTGGGCCCCTCGTGGCTCCCCTGACGTACTTCTTCCTCCTATATATACCCATATACCCTAAAACGATCGGGGAACAGGATAGATCGGGAGTTCCGCCGCCGCAAGCCTCTGTAGCCACCAAAAACCAATCGGGACCCTGTTCCGGCACCCTGCCGGAGGGGGGAACCCTCACCGGTGGCCATCTTCATCATCCCGGCGCTCTCCCCCACTTCACCCTTGCCGTGTTATTCGCCCTCTCTTTTCCGTTTGCCTTTTTCTCGCTTGCTTGTCGTTATGGCTAGTCTTGTATCTTCTCCGTTGTCTCCCGAGAATGAAGTTCTAAATTTTAAACAAAGGGAGGGAGAAAATCTAAAAGACGCTTGGTATAGAATTTGCAACGCTCAAAATAGATCTACCAGGAAGCAATCTACCTCAGTTCTTCTCCGCAATTTTTATGTAGGTGCTAATCCTTGGTATAGATATATCCTTGATACCATTACCGGAGGGAATTTCTTGGGTAGCCACACTTTTGACTCTTATAATGCTATGATAGATTTATTTGGCTCACCACCTCTTTTGGTTAATGGAACTATGTTAACTTTGGAGCATGTAATGCAAAGACTTGAGATTATTGAAAATATAGTTGCTACCATTGAATTAATTGAAAATCTAGATAAAAAGATCGACAATCAAATTACCAAATATTGATCTAAGGTAGGAGTAACTTTGAAAAATATTAAGGAGAAGGAACCCATAGTTAATGAGAGAATAAATCAAGATTCCACTAGAATCTATAAACTTGAGGATATCATTACCAACTTGGGAACTGCTTTTTCTTCCGTTAAGAATACTCCAAGTTCTTCTAATAAAGTTGCTAAGCTTATGTATGTTCCTAAAAATAAGGGTGAATCCTCTAGTAAGGAAACTACGGATCTTAAATCTATAAGTATTCATCCCTATCCTTTTGCTATCATTAAGGAACCATTTGCTATGAATGAATTTTTCGGTCTTGTGCCTAAAAGTTTGATAATTACTAAAAGAAAGAAATTTCTAAGGAAGGTACACTAGTAAAAAAAGGTCAAACGTGAAGCACATTAGTGCCGGTTTGATTTTGGCCCGGTACTAATGGTACCATTAGTGCCGGTTCGAACGGATTTGCATTAATGCCGGTTCGTGTTGAACCTTTAGTACCGGTTCGTGCCACGAACCGGTACTAAAGGGTTGGTGGCAGATTGGCGTCAGGCCAGGGCCCCACGAGCCTCTTTAGTCCCATTTTGTGGCACAAACCGGTACTAAAGGGCCAACCTTTAGTACCGGTTCGTGCGACGAACCGACACTAAAGGGGTCTAAGCTATAGTCCCGGTTGGAGACACAAACCGAGACTATAGGGTAATTTTCAAACTTGAAAAAATCATAACTAAATCATCGTAATTCAGAATAATACATATAATATATCAAAATTTGCAGAACAAAAGGATTAATCCATAGCAAACAAGCAATCAAATCTAGCATGACCTGCAAACTGGCATGACACGCCAGGTCAGTACACTGAATGTACTTGCAAGCTCACAGCAACCAAAGCAATCAAGACAGACAACACGTTGATGGAGACTTCAACCCACGAAGGGTAACGGTTGCGCGAGTCCACACAGGGCTCCACCCAAGGGCAACGGTTGCGCGAGTCCACGAAGGGCTCCACCCAAGAAGGGTCCACGGAGAAGCAACCACCCACAAAGGGTCCACGAAGAAGCAACCTTGTCTATCCCACCATGGCCATTGCCCACGAAGGACTTTCCTCACTAGCGGTAGATCTTCACGAAGTAGGCGATCTCCTTGCCCTTACAAACTCCTTGGTTCAACTCCACAATCTTGTCGGAGGCTCCTAAGTGACACCTAGCCAATCTAGGAGACACCACTCTCCAAGAAGTAACAAATGGTGTGTAGGTAATGAACTCCTTGCTCTTGTGCTTCAAATGATAGTCTCCCCAACACTCAACTCTCTCTCATAGGATTTGTATTTGGTAGAAAGAAGATTTGAGTGGAAAGCAACTTGGGAAGGCTAGAAATCAAGATTCATATGGTAGGAATGGAATTTCTTGATCTCAACACATGAGTAGGTGGTTTTCTCTCAGAACATATGAGTAGGAATGATGTGTGTGTTCTGGTGGCTCTCTCATCGAATGAGAAGGAGGTGGAGGGGGTATATATAGCCTCCACTCAAAATCCAACCGTTACACAGATTTCCAATCTCGGTGGGACCGAATAAATAAACTCGGTCTGACCGAAGTAGTAAACCTAGTGACCGTTAGGAATTTCGGTGGGACTGACATGCAACTCGGTAGGACCGATTCGGTTAGGGTTTGGGCATAACGTAATCTCGGTGACACCGATTACACAAACTCGGTGAGACCGAGTTTGGTAATTAGCTAACCAGAGAGTTGGTCAGGCAAACTCGGTGGGACCGATTTTCTCTTTCGGTGAGACCGAGTGGAACTCGGTGAGACCGAAAAGTTACAAAAGGGTAACACTGAGTTTACATTGCAATCTCGGTGGGACCGATTCGCTCTTTCGGTGGGACCGAAAAGTTACGAAAGGGAAACAGAGAGTTTGCAACCCCATCTCGGTGGAACCAAGATCCTTATCGGTAGGACCGAATTGCTAGGGTTTGGCAGTGGCTAATGACAGTTGAAACTCGGTGGCGCCGGATTGGAAAAATCGGTAGGACCGAGTTTGGCTTAGAGTTTAGGTCATATGTGGATATGGGAAAGTAGTTGAGGGTTTTGGAGCATATCATTAAGCACATGAAGCAAGAGGCTAATTAAGCAACACCTCATCCCTCCTTGATAGTATTGGCTTTTCCTATGGACTCAATGTGATCTTGGATCACTAAAATATAAAATGAAGAGTCTTGAGCTTTTGAGCTTGAGCCAATCCTTTGTCCTTAGCATTTTGAGGGTTCCACTTTCACATCCATGCCATGCCAATCATTGAGCTTTCCTGAAATAATCATCTTGGAATAGCATTAGCTCAATGAGCTATATGTTGTTATGAATTACCAAAACCACCTAGGGATAGTTGCACTTTCAATGTCCCCCTTTTTGGTAATTGATGACAACATATAGATCAAAGCTTCGACAAATGATAATAAGCATGAAGTATATCGTCGCTTTGAGAAGTGTGTGATAAGTAAGAGCTCCCCCTAAATTTGTGCATATTTAAAATTTGCTTTGGACTGCAAATGCACAAAGAGTTAGAGTCATGGGTTACTCTTCCATATCACATACATCTTGGTGGAGCGCTCAAAATGATAAGAATGAAATACATGCACTCATCACCAAGAATAGTGAATGATCACAAACGATAGATAGCATGATAATATTTAAGCAAGCATTAAGCAAACATTAAGTGTAGCTTATGATCAAACACATGATCATCGATGTCTCACAAATAATGACATAGTATCAAGCACTCAAAAGCAGAAAAAAGGTTCGAAAAACCACCAAATAAAGCAAGAGAGAAAAGCAACACTCACTCTCTCGAAGCCTATGATCTATACATCTTCTCCCCCTTTGGCAACAAGTTACCAAAAAGTTCCTAGAAAATGCATAGTGCTAAGTCGTCGCTCAGGCTTGATCTTCAGGTGGTGGTGGAGTCCGGATCACTCCAAGGACGAAGGCTTCGGTAGATGCTGAAGTAGTCGCTGGAGTTGGAGCTGAGGTAGACGCTGGAGCTGAGGCTGTAGCTGGTGCTGAAGTTGTAGCTCTGGTGTCAGCAACTGGCAGTGTAGACGACCTCGGGCCTCGTGGCACTCTAGAAAAAGCATGAGTTGTGGTCCTGCCTCTCCTCTCATTCATGTCTTCCTGGAGCTGCTCCACTACAGACTGGACTTCTGTTACCTTGACATCCAAGTCATAGAACTTCTGTTCCATGATCCTTTCTAGGCTCTGCTGATTTTTAGTGAGGTTGGCTAGACTTTGCTCAATTCTCAGCGAGGATGCAATCAAGTAACTGAGCTGCTCTTGTTTAGTCTTCAAGAAGTACTCAGATGCCTCCTCTTGAGTAGGCATCCTGGCAGCTTTCTCCTTCTTCGCCTTCTCCTTCTTTGCAAATGCTTGTGCAGACGATGGCTCATTCTCTGTCATCACAACTTCATTGTTCTCAAAATCTGGACGGATGGGCAGGTGTTCCTTATCCAACAGATATACGCCCGTGCCCATCTTGGAGTTGATGAACTCCTGAATCTGAGGGGCATATCCACAGCTCCTCTTTTGATCTGCAGCTGTCCTCTTAATGGTTTCCACAATGAGACTCATGACCTTGAATTTCTGAGGGACGTCAAAGACATGAAGCAGGTTGATCGCGTGACCTCTGATCATCTTGTGATCTCTAGACTTAGGCAACAGAGTGTGCCTTAGTATCCAATTGATAGTAGGCAATCCTGAGAGCAGATAGTGCACTGAGCCAAACTTGAACGTGTCGAGTGCTTCATTCGGGATCTCCTTGTACATGTTTGACATGGAGTTGTGATCCATCTTTTTCTTGGCATAGATATCCAAGTCCTCATCTTGCTCTTCTGGGGCATTGATGATCTGTGCCCACTCAGCCACTGTAGATTGGTACCTTGTACCCTCAGACATCCAAGTAATCCTTCCATCCGGATAAAAGTGAGCTATGGAGTAGAACTGCATGATGAGTTCCTCGTTCCACTTTGTGAGCTTCTGCCCAACAAAGTCCTCTACTCCACATGCTCTGAAGCTGTCCTGAACTCCTGGATAGTGCTCTTCATTCTCCTTGATATAGGTCCAGTCGACCCATCTCATGTCACAAACGATTGGCTTCTTGTCAAGCAGAACAGTCTCATAAAAATCTTGTTGCTCCTTTGTGTGAAATCTGTAGTCCACGGCAGTCCTTCTCCTAGAAGCATATGGATCTACTTCTCTCCATTTCCTGAACCCTGAGTCTCTCCTGAGCTTCATGTCCTCAGCCACAGGATGAGCATCGTTCTGGTCTGGGATCTTGGGCTTGAGCTTCCAAAGGACACTCTCTTCCTCTTCTTCAATAGCTTCAGGCACTGGGGCCTTGTTCTTTTCTGCAGCAGGTATACTCCTTGTGTTTCTCTTTGGAGCTGTCTTAGGCTTAGATGCAGCCTTAGGGGCTTCCTTGGGCTTGGATGCAGCTCCCCCTGACCTTATGGCATCTCCCATAAGTTTGGCTGCCTTGGGTGCTGGTGCAGCAACCTCTTCTTCTTCCTCCTCCTCTTCTACCATGATGGAGGCTCTCCCAAGCACTTTGGCTACAGTCTTCTTTACTCTCTCTTTCCTCTTCTTTCCCTCACTAGCAATGGGCTCAATGGGAGCAGGCATCTCAGTTGATGCTCTAGCCTTTGACATTGGCTGCCTGCCTGCTGGCCTCTTGATTTTCAGGCCTGGCTTTGAGCCTTGAGCTGGCTCAACCCTCTTGGAAGTGGCCTCTTCCTCTGCCACATAGTCCTCATCCTCAGAATTAGACGTTCTCTTCTTCCTTTGACGTGTGGCAGCCTTAGGCAGATTGCTGGGTGTGCTCCTTCTGCCATCATCAGAAGAACTTGAGGGGCTAGTGCCCTCACTCATCACAACTTGCTGCTCTGAGAGGTTCTGGCTGTCACTTTGATTAGACATGTTGCAACTGACTGCTGACCTGTGAATAGATCATGGATAAGATAGAGTGGATGAGCATCACAAAAAGCAAAGATTTTTGCAAAAGATTAATTCAAAAACTTAGTTTTAGTTTTCCACAGAAAGCATCTCGGATCTACCGATTTTCAAACTCGGTGACACCGAAGCAGTTTTGGCACCAGAACTGGTGAACTCGGTCAGACCGAGTCACAGTTCGGTGGCACCGAGACTGCTAGGGTTTCACAGAATTCCAAAATTGGTCGGGCCGATAAGTTATTCTCGGTCAGACCGAGTTTAACTTGTGCAATGGCAAAAGCCAGATCGGTGGGACCGAGTTTTCCAACTCGGTGGGTCCGAGATGGTTTCGACGGAAACCTAACCCTAAAATTTTCGAATTAAACCTAATCTACGAGCGTTTTGACTGGATAGAAGTTTATCAGTCGTGGCAAGATACATGATATTCACAATGTGCTAGGAATCAGATTGAGGAATAGCACAATGATCAAGTCCATACCCTAGTTCGGCGTGGACTTGCTACGGCGGCAACGGCGGGGCAGAAATCCGTTGACGGCGGCGGAGACCAGCGACAGGAGGCTGCTGGCGGCGAGGAGACGATCCGGAGACCTTGAGGGCAGAGCAGGCTATCGCGCGGGCGAGGAGGTTTCGGAGAAATTTCCAAAATTCTGCCCGTCACTATATATAGCCCGACCCTGTCGGTGTGACCGAGTGGAACAACTCGGTGGCACCGAGATGCAAAACTGTGTGCAGTTATTGCAACTCGGTGTGACTGAAAAGTTCAAATCGGTTGCACCGAGATCAAAAACCTAGATCAACTTAATGAACTCGGTAGGACCGAAATGGAGTATCGGTCAGACCGAGATTCATAAAGAGGTTTTGGAAGTTTAAGTCTATGACGAATCGGGGACTCCGAGCGCTCCTCACACAGAGTGGTTCGAATCTGACTTGATCAAATTTTGTGATGCAACATGAATAGAGTTTGAGACGAGAAAAGCATAGATAGCTAGAGCAGGTTCTTAGGCATTCTTGTCCATCCACTTGGCAAAAGAAGAAAGCCAAACAATCAAAACAACAAGTGGATGTCCTTGAATGAGTAAAATATGCAACCAACATGCTCACACAATAAGATAGCAAATGAAATATGTGGCAAAGCATGCACAACCAATTCTAGCATCTATCAAGCAATTTGCGATGACTAGGTCATCTATATATGAGTATATTGACTTAGGAGTCAAGTGAGAACACTTGATCGTAGGTCATACTCATCGTTTAAGCTCAAGTGGGGTTACCACTTTTACATAAAGCATTGTTTTGTTCACATCTTTAGAGTTGCTTTAGCTCAAGTCTTAGAGTAAAGCTCCCCCTAGATGTGATATCTCCCCTAAGAGGGATGAACTAACCTTGGGTTTTGTCGATGATGACTTCATGTAGATATTGAAGATGTGGATGCTCAATGTTGATGTAGATCTCTTGGAGCTATCCTTTTGAGTGAATTGCACTTTCAATACCTACATGGGTTAGTCCCACAAGGAACAAACAAGGATATCCATAGACATAGAGTGATGCACACAAAAGATGATGTCCATGAAAACTTTTAGGTTACCTTGTCCCTTGTCTTACCAACAAGAGGGTTTGTGACTCCTTGAACTAGTGCAAGATGTGGAAGTTGATTGCACTTGTTCTTGCCAAAGTGATAAGAGTGAAGTATGTTGGCGGAGTCACCCTCAAGAACTCTCTAGTTCTTCTTCTTTTAGATCCACATCATCTTGATGGGAATCCTTGGAGTTGTAGTCGTACTTGATGAAGTGGAACTTGAAGTAGTCTTGGGAATCCACTTGACTAAGGTCTTTGGAGCTTCTTCAAATGCATCAATTTCCTCTTGAAGCTTGTCCTTGCCTTTTTGCTCGTAGTCTTGTGGTGGAAGATCATCTTGAGCTTGTGTCCCCTTGAAAGAAGTATACTTCTCTTGTTGAGGGACAAACTTCGTCTTGGGGTATTGATATTCTTCCCATTCAACTCCGTTGGCATTGAACTTTCGTTCAAAACCAACACCTTGATTCTTCCGGTGCATTCCTTGCTTGCGCACAATTTCCTCGAATTGCTTACTCCTGGCAAGGCTCTTGTACACTCCTTTCTCTATAATTCCCTTCAATAAGCTATTTTCTTGCTCAAGTGTAACTTGGCTAAGAGAATCATTAGTGGAATCAAGAGAACTACTAGAAGCAACAATATTGGATTTAGCATGATCATTGTTACTTCTAGAGGAGGAATCTTTCTTGTTAGATTTGACTTGAGGCATGTAAGTGGATAAGAGTAAACGCTTGGCAATGTAAGAAGAACTTTTCTTGCGGAGATCATCATTGATTGCCTTTAAGAACTCATGCTCTTGCTCAAGATTGAGCTTTTCAAAGTGTAGTTTCTCATGAGCTCTTAAAAGTTCTCGGTGATCTTCGAAGATAGTGTCATGAGCTAACTTAAGAGTTTTTAGTTCTTTAGTTAGAGCCTCAATCTTCTCCTTATCATTGTCATTCGCTTTATCTTGTTTAGCATGATTAATTGGTCTTTCATCATAGTATTCATCACTAGAGTTGTCACCAATCAAATCATCACCTAAGAAGTCATCTTCATCACTATTGAAATCAACATACTCGGGGTGTGTTACCTTAGGACCTTTGGCCATGAAGCATCTTCCAATTCCTTCATTTGGTGAGTCAAATATGTCGTAGGAGTTGGTTGACACAAGTGCTAGACCGGCAACACCTTCATCTTGAGTATCTTCGGAGTCGGAGTGATAACTTCTCTCGAAGTGGCTGTCGGAGTCGGAGCCGGATACCCATTCACCAACATGAGCTTGATGTCTTCGTATTGTGTAGTTCCTTGATGATTTTTCCTTCCTTTCCGAATCCTTGCTTCTCCGTGAGTATCTTCGTTCATAACGATCATCTCTACTCCTTCTCTCTCTTGGTGGTGATCCTTTGTTTCTTCTTTTTGGAGAATCTTCTCTTCTCTTGTAGGGAGCCGTACACTCATTGGAATAGTGTCCGGGTCTTCCACAATTGTAGCAGTTTCGCTCTCGACTAGAAGATCTTTTGTCATTGTAGGACCTTGATTTGGAGCTTCTATCTTTGCTTCTATTCTTGTAGAACTTGTTGAAGTTCTTCACCATTAAGCTCAATTCTTCATTGAAGTCTTGTTTCTCACTTGATGATGTAGGGGCTTCACATGAGGCTTTGTAGGCACCACTTGATTTGTTGTGAAGTTCCTCTTTATCCTTAAGTGACATCTCATGAGCAACAATCCTTCCAATCACCTCCGTTGGCTTGAGATCTTTGTAATTGGGCATCATTTGGATCAATGTGCACACGGTATCATATTTTCCATCCAAGGCTCTTAGGATCTTCTTGATGATGAATTTATCGGTCATCTCTTCACTTCCTAAGACGGCAATCTCATTTGTGATGAGAGCAAGCCTAGAGTACATTTCAGCGACACCTTCACCATCCTTCATCTTGAACTTGTCAAGTTGGCTTTGAAGCACATCCAACTTGGATTCCTTGACGGAGTCGGTACCTTCGTGCATATCAGTCAAAGTGTCCCAAATTTCCTTTGCATTCTCAAGGCGGCTGATTTTGTTGAATTCCTTCGGGGCACAATCCGTTGAAGAGAATATCACAAGCTTGAGCATTGTATTGCAACATCTTCAACTCATCCGCGGTAGCTTCACGGTTTGGTTCTCTCCCATCAAAGAAGTCACCTTGCAAACCAACACACACAATAGCCCAAACGGCGGGGTTATGTCCAAGAATATGCATTTTCATTTTATGCTTCCAACTAGCAAAATTAGTACCATCAAAGTAAGGACCTCTACGGTGATAATTTCCCTCGCTAGATGCCATACTCTCCTAGGTTGTGAAACCAAGGCTATGACCACCAAAAGCTATGGAGATCAAGCAAATGGAGACCAAAGCTCTGATACCACTTGTAGGATCGAAAGTATGTCTAGAGGGGGGGTGATTAGACTACTTGACCAAATAAAAACTTAACCTTTTCCCAATTTTAGTTCTTGGCAGATTTTAGCTATTTTAGGACAAGTCAAGCAATCATCACATAATTCAAGCAAGCATGCAAAGAGTATATTGGCAGCGGAAAGTAAAGCATGCAACTTGCAAGAATATAAAGGGAAGGGTTTGGAGATTTCAAACGCAATTGGAGACACGGATGTTTTTCCCGTGGTTCGGATAGGTGGTGCTATCCTACATCCACGTTGATGGAGACTTCAACCCACGAAGGGTAACGGTTGCGCGAGTCCACACAGGGCTCCACCCAAGGGCAACGGTTGCGCGAGTCCACACAGGGCTCCACCCACGAAGGGTCCACGAAGAAGCAACCACCCACAAAGGGTCCACGAAGAAGCAACCTTGTCTATCCCACCATGGCCATCGCCCACAAAGGACTTGCCTCACTAGCGGTAGATCTTCACGAAGTAGGCGATCTCCCTGCCCTTACAAACTCCTTGTTCAACTCCACAATCCTTGTCGGAGGCTCCCAAGTGACACCTAGCCAATCTAGGAGACACCACTCTCCAAGAAGTAACAAATGGTGTGTAGGTAATGAACTCCTTGCTCTTGTGCTTCAAATGATAAGTCTCCCCAACACTCAAATCTCTCTCATAGGATTTGGATTTTGTGGAAAGAAGATTTGAGTGGAAAGCAACTTGGGAAGGCTAGAGATCAAGATTCATATGGTAGGAATGGAATTCTTGGTCTCAACACATGAGTAGGTGGTTTTCTCTCAGAACATATGAGTAGGAATGATGTGTGTGTTCTGATGGCTCTCTCATCGAATGAGAAGGAGGTGGAGGGGTATATATAGCCTCCACACAAAATCCAACCGTTACACAGATTTCCAATCTCGGTGGGACCGAATAAATAAACTCGGTCTGACCGAAGTAGTAAACCTAGTGACCGTTAGGAATTTCGGTGGGACTGACATGCAACTCGGTAGGACTGATTCGGTTAGGGTTTGGGAATAACGTAATCTCGGTGAGACCTATTACACAAACTCGGTGAGACCGAGTTTGGTAATTAGCTAACCAGAGAGTTGGTCAGGCAAACTCGGTGGGACCGATTTGCTCTTTCGGTGAGACCGAGTGGAACTCGGTGACACCGAAAAGTTACAAAGGGGAAACACTGAGTTTACATTGCAATCTCAGTTGGACCGATTCGCTCTTTCGGTGGGACCGAAAAGTTATGAAAGGGAAACAGAGAGTTTGCAACCCCATCTCGGTGGGACCAAGATCCTTATCAGTAGGACCGAATTGCTAGGGTTTGGCAGTGGCTAATGACAATTGAAACTCGGTGGCGCCGGATAGGAAATCGGTAGGACCGAGTTTGGCTTAGAGTTTAGGTCATATGTGGATATGGGAAAGTAGTTGAGGGTTTTGGAGCATATCCATTAAGCACATGAAGCAAGAGGCTCATTAAGCAACACCTCATCCCTCCTTGATAGTATTGGCTTTTCCTATGGACTCAATGTGATCTTGGATCACTAAAATATAAAAGAAGAGTCTTGAGCTTTTGAGCTTGAGCCAATCTTGTCCTTAGCATTTTGAAGGGTTCCACTTTCACATCCAGGTCAGTACACTGAATGTACTTGCAAGCTCACAGCAACCAAAGAAATCAATACAGACAACAGCATGACAATTACAAGTTAACGAGGTTTAACATGATACTATCAGAACAACATGTCATGAACAACATGATACAGCTAGAACAATACGAGCATGGCATGAACATGTAAACATGATGACACTATCATGCAACATGATGACATTATCATGCACCAACTTACTCTGTTCGGGTTACCTCGTAACCATCATGGACATCACACGATCATCTCAGGATCCAATCAAGCTTGGTATTAACAATACCATAGTAATCATTACATGACCACAAGGAGCTTGATCTTTACCCTCGACTCTCGCATAATACCACAAATATCCATCAACTCAATATCCTCGATACCACGGTGATCATCCCATGATCACAACAATCTCTTTCTCATAATCGAACCAGGGTTGTTATTAATCAAGTTACTATTATTACTGTTGACCCACAGTGTGACCAACTACGAACTGGGCCCATATCCGTGGCGCGGCTATCGATAGATTTAATACACACTCTGCATAGGTAGCGCACTGTACCCACACCACGGAACCCATGGCCTTGAACTCCTATTCGGGTGGACCAACGACGTTCCGACAAAACCGTCCTACTGCCATGACACTGCCACTCCGACCAACTCCCCTCTGGGATAAGTCCTGGGTGGCCCAGTGCCTACCAAAGGCATCAACGACCACCGTCGTGGCAAAACAAAAACGGTCCCAAACGGGGACAAGTCGGCTACAACAACTACGGGCACACAAGGCTTATGCCGTCCTACCCGGCCAAGGTAGTGCCCGCGCATAACCATCCCTCGTTGGAGGCACCGGCGAGAGGCATGACAATAGACCTGATACGTCTCCAACATATCTATAATTTTTGATTGTTCCATGCTATTATATTATCTGTTTTGGATGTTTATGAGCTTTATTAAACACTTTTATATTATTTTTGGGACTAACCTATTGACCCAGAGCCCAGTGCCAATTCCTGTTTTTCCCTTGTTTCAGTGTTTCGAAGAAAAGGAATATCAAACGGGGTCGAAACGGAATGAAACCTTCTGGAGAAGTTATTTTTGGAAGGAAAGCAACCTGATAGACTTGGAGTGCACGTCAGGAAAGAAACGAGAGAGCCACGAGGTAGGGCGCGCCCTCCACCCTCGTGGGCCCCTCGTGGCTCCCCTGACGTACTTCTTCCTCCTATATATACCCATATACCCTAAAACGATCGGGGAACAGAATAGATCGGGAGTTCCGCCGCCGCAAGCCTCTGTAGCCACCAAAAACCAATCGGGACCCTGTTCCGGCACCCTGCCGGAGGGGGGAACCCTCACCGGTGGCCATCTTCATCATCCCGGCGCTCCCCCACTTCACCCTTGCCGTGTTATTCGCCCTCTCTTTTCCGTTTGCCTTTTTCTCGCTTGCTTGTCGTTATGGCTAGTCTTGTATCTTCTCCGTTGTCTCCCGAGAATGAAGTTCTAAATTTTAAACAAAGGGAGGGAGAAAATCTAAAAGACGCTTGGTATAGAATTTGCAATGCTCAAAATAGATCTACCAGGAAGCAATCTACCTCAGTTCTTCTCCGCAATTTTTATGTAGGTGCTAATCCTTGGTATAGATATATCCTTGATACCATTACCGGAGGGAATTTCTTGGGTAGCCACACTTTTGTCTCTTATAATGCTATGATAGATTTATTTGGCTCACCACCTCTTTTGGTTAATGGAACTATGTTAACTTTGGAGCATGTAATGCAAAGACTTGAGATTATTCAAAATATAGTTGCTACCACTGAATTAATTGAAAATCTAGATAAAAAGATCCACAATCAAATTACCCAATATGGATCTAAGGTAGGAGTAACTTTGAAAAATATTAAGGAGAAGGAACCCATAGTTAATGAGAGAATAAATCAAGATTCCACTAGAATCGATAAACTTGAGGATATCATTACCAACTTGGGAACCGCTTTTTCTTCCGTTAAGAGTACTCCAAGTTCTTCTAATAAAGTTGCTAAGCTTATGTATGTTCCTAAAAATAAGGGTAAATCCTCTAGTAAGGAAACTGCGGATCTTAAATCTATAAGTATTCATCCCAATCCTTTTGCTATCATTAAGGAACCATTTGTTATGAATGAATTTTTCGATCTTATGCCTAAAAGTTTGATAATTACTAAAAGAAAGAAATTTCTAAGGAAGGTACACTAGTAGAAAAAGGGTCAAACGTGAAGCACATTAGTGCCGGTTTGATTTTGGCCCGGTACTAATGGTACCATTAGTGCCGGTTCAAACGGATTTGCATTAATGCCGGTTCGTGTTGAACCTTTAGTACCGGTTCGTGCCATGAACCGGTACTAAAGGGGTGGTGGCAGGCTGGCGTCAGGCCGGGGCCCCACGAGCCTCTTTAGTCCCGGTTTGTGGCACAAACCGGTACTAAAGGGCCAACCTTTAGTACCGGTTCATGCGACGAACCGGCACTAAAGGGGTCTAAGCTATAGTCCCGGTTGGAGACACAAACCGGGACTATAGGGCAATTTTCAAACTTGAAAAAATCATAACTTAATCATCGTAATTCAGAAAAATACATATAATATATCAAAATTTGCAGAACAAAAAGATTGATCCATAGCAAACAAGCAATCAAATCCGGCATGACCTGCAAACTGGCATCACATGCCAGGTCAGTACACTGAATGTACTTGCAAGCTCACAGCAACCAAAGCAATCAAGACAGACAACCGCATGACAATTACAAGTTAACGAGGATTAACATGATACTATCAGAACAAAATGTCATGAACAACATGATACAGATAGAACAATACGAGCATGGCATGAACATATAAACATGATGACACTATCATGCAACATGATGACGTTATCATGCACCAACTTACTCTGTTCGGGTTACCTCGTAACCATCATGGACATCACACGATCATCTCAGGATCCAATAAAGCTTGGTATTAACAATACCATAGTAATCATTACATGACCACAAGGAGCTTGCTCTTTACCCTCGACTCTCGCATAATACCACAAATATCCATCAACTCAATATCCTCGATACCACGGTGATCATCCCATGATCACAACAAATCTCTTTCTCATAATCGAACCAGGGTTGTTATTAATCAAGTTACTATTATTACTGTTGACCCACAGTGTGACCAACTACGAACTGGGCCCATATCCGTGGGCGCGGCTATCGATAGATTTAATACACACTCTGCATAGGTAGCGCATTGTAGCGACCTGACCCGAATGGATCACGTCTACTGTGCTATGGTGTCATCCCTGGATCAGTAATGCTGACACCACACAGTACATCGAAGGATTTATAGCAGAGTTGCAATCACACACTTATTACATCGATGGCTGAAAAAGAACTTATTACAATAAATATGGCTTAAGGCCATATTATATCGATAACAGCGGAAGACTCGGAAGATAAATGGGTCCATCAACTCCAGCGGCATCACTGAGTATAGGGCCACGACCTAAACGCACCTCAATCGTCGTCTGAAAAGTCTGCAACATTAACGTTGCAGCCCGAAAACGGGTCAGCACATGGAATATGCTGGCAAAGTAACACATAGAGAGTAATGGAATGAAACAGCTATACTATATGCATATATGGCTGGCGGAAAGCTCTATGGTTACAGTTTTTGCGTAAAGCCAATTTTTCCCTACTGTAAAGGAGTAAGTTTAATTAACTATCATGGTGGTTGTGAAACACTGAGAATGGTTGACAGCATTCTCAATCCCAATTAAAAGTAATTATAACCCAACAACATTAATTAGAGGTAACATGTTGAGATTCACTCGATATTCAAGTACTAGATACTCAAGTTGTCCATAACCGGGGACACGGCTAATCATGATTAGTTTGTACACTCTGCAGAGGTTTGCGCACTTTTCCCCACATGACTCGATCGCCTCCGTTTGTTTTCTCGCACTACATGGTGTTTGAGAAACGGATGACTGAGACATAGTCTTTCAGAAGCACTAGCACCTTACTTGTGGGGTAGACCGGTACACCTACATCCCCTACATCTGCTAGTCCACCCCGTAAGAGTTCACACAACTTAGTCAACTATGCCAGAGCCCATAGTGGCATGTGGCTGCACACGGAAGTTTCTAGCATGAAAGATCTTATGATCCCTTT